>NC_053441.1:40939312-41040657 GCF_007990345.1 Gossypium hirsutum | reverse complement strand
ATTTTTTTTTTTTTTTTTTTTTTTTTTTTTTTTTTTTTTAATTTTTGTCAAACGGGATTTCTTGAGTAGCAAGTCATGTCGGTTACTGATTCGGCGAAAATTTGTTAGACTTAGCAATACGCTCGGAATTGTTTCGTCCGAAGCTATTATGTGTAAACGCTTCGAGGATGGGCTGAATGAAGATATAAGATGTTCGATGCGTTCTTGAATACGAGAGTTCGTGGTACTTGTTGACGAGCTTGTAAAGCCGAAGAGCTTAGAAAAGAAAAGCAAAGAGTTGATGAGGGAACTGGAGAGTTTCGTAAAAGGTCCTCGGGAAGGTCTATTCAACAGACATCGAAGAGATTTCGAGATGATGCGGGCCAGTTTAGAGGCACTTCGGGCCTTTTTGGACGAGATCGTGATCGACCCCCTGTGGGTACACGAGGCACTTCGGTCGCCAGTGTTGGGAATGAACGTCGAGACAGGACGAAATGCCGATATTGCGGTAAATGGAATTCGGGGAGTTGTAGATTTCCTGACCGCTCCTGTTACAAATGCGGATCAGTGGACCACTTCATTAAAGATTGCCGAGGTTGTCGGGGCAGAATGCAAATCAGAGTGAGAGACCGGGTGCTACCACTGCTCGAGGTAGACCATCTGGAAATATGGGCAATGCTGGTGGTGGTCAGAGAGGATCTAGAGATGATATAACCAGATCCGAAGCCCGTGCGCCTGCTAGAGCTTATGCTATACGTGCTCGCGAGGATGCTTCTTCGCCTGATGTTATTACCGGTACATTCACCCTCTTTGATACTAATGTAATTGCTTTGATTGACCCCGGTTCTACTCATTCTTACATATGTGAAACCTTAGCATCCAGTAAGACTTTACCTATTGAGTCTACTGAGTTCGTAATTCGGGTGTCAAATCCCTTGGGTCGTTACGTGCTTGTCGACAAAGTGTGTAAGAAATGTCCCTTGGAAATTCGAGGTTCCTGTTTTCCGGCGGACTTGATGCTTTTGCCGTTTGATGAATTTGATGTTATCCTTGGGTTGGATTGGTTGACCGCGCATGATGCGATTGTGAATTGCAAGAGCAAGACTATTGATTTGAGGTGCGCAAATAACGAAGTAGTCCGAATTGAGTCTGCGGACTTAGAGGGGATGCCAGCTGTAATATCAGCAATGTTGGCACAGAAATATGTAAGAAAAGGGTGCGAAGCATACCTTGCGTATGTACTTGGTGACAAAGATTAGAAAAGAAACCCGAATCTGTGCGGTGGTTTGTGAATACCCGGATGTTTTTCCGGAAGAATTACCGGGTTTACCACCTGTTCGGGAGGTAGAGTTTGGTATTGAGCTTGTACCTGGGACTACGCCGATTTCGATAGCTCCGTATCGTATGGCACCAACTGAGTTAAAGGAGTTGAAAGCTCAGTTGCAAGAACTGACGGATAGAGGTTTCGCTCGACCAAGTTTCTCACCTTGGGGTGCACCAGTATTGTTCGTGAAAAAGAAGGACGGAACCATGAGGTTGTGCATTGACTATCGTCAGCTGAATAAAGTGACGATAAAGAACAAATATCCGTTGCCGCGCATCGATGATTTGTTCGACCAACTGAAGGGAGCCTCAGTGTTCTCAAAAATAGATTTGAGATCGGGCTATTATCAGTTGCGAATTCGAGATCCAGATATTCCCAAAACTGCCTTCAGAACGAGATATGGTCACTACGAATTCTTAGTGATGCCGTTTGGGCTCACTAATGCCCCTGCGGTATTTATGGATTTGATGAATCGGATCTTCAGACCGTATTTGGATCAGTTCGTAGTTGTGTTCATTGATGACATTTTGGTCTATTCAAGAGATGAGACCGAACATGCTGAGCATCTGAGGCTAGTGCTGCAAATTTTGTGGGATAAGCAGTTATATGCTAAGTTCAGTAAGTGTGAGTTCTGGTTAAGAGAGGTTAGCTTCTTGGGTCATGTGGTATCCGCGTCGGGTATTCGAGTTGACCCGAACAAATTTCAGCCATACTTGACTGGAAACCTCCGAGAAATATTACTGAAGTTCGGAGCTTTTTGGGGCTCGCCGGTTATTACCGACGATTTGTGAAAGGTTTCTCGATGATAGCCACACCAATGACGAAGCTACTTCAAAGGATGTTAAGTTCGAGTGGACGGAGAAATGTCAGAAAAGTTTCAACCAACTGAAAACTCATTTGACTGAAGCTCCAATTTTGGTGCAACCCGAATCAGGTAAAGAGTTTGTCATTTATAGTGACGCATCCCTACTTGGGTTGGGTTGCGTATTGATGCAAGAAGGTCGAGTCGTGGCCTATGCGTCGAGACAATTGAAGCCTCACGAGAGGAATTATCCGACCCATGATCTCGAACTAGCTGCCATCGTGTTTGCTTTAAAAATATGGCGACATTATCTGTTTGGTGAGAAGTGCCATGTATTTTCGGATCACAAAAGTCTCAAATATTTGATGACTCAACGAGACTTGAATCTGCGACAAAGACGTTGGCTTGAGTTGTTGAAAGATTACGAGCTTGTCATTGATTACCACCCAGGAAAGGCTAACGTGGTTGCGGACGCCTTAAGCCGGAAGTCATTGTTTGCTTTACGAGCGATGAACGTGCATTTGTCTGTTCTACCAGACAGTGTGTTAGTAGCTGAATTAAAAGCTAAACCATTATTGACTCACCAAATTCGTGAAGCTCAGAAAGTCGATGATGAATTGGTTGCAAAACGGGCTAAGTGTTTTCCGAACGAGGAATCGGAGTTTCAAATTGATGATGATGATTGTTTGAGGTTCAGAAATCGTTTGTGTGTTCCAAGGAATTCGGAACTCATTTCGATGATTCTGAACGAAGCCCATTGTAGCCGAATGTCAATTCACCCAGGGAGTACGAAAATGTACAACGATTTGAAACGTCAATTTTGGTGGCATGGTATGAAACGGGACATCTCTGACTTTGTTTCGAGATGTTTAATATGTCAACAAGTGAAAGCGGAACATCAAGTGCCTTCAGGATTACTCCAGCCGATCATGATACCCGAGTGGAAGTGGGATCGAGTCACAATGGACTTTGTGTCCGGACTGCCTTTGTCAGCAAGTAAGAAGGATGCGATATGGGTTATTGTTGATAGACTGACTAAGTCGGCTCATTTCATCCCCGTACGTACGGATTTTTCATTGGATAAACTAGCTGAATTGTACGTTTATCAAATTGTGAGATTACACGGGGTACCTGTTTCTATCGTGTCGGATAGAGATCCGAGATTCACCTCACGATTTTGGAAGAAATTGCAAGAAGCTCTGGGTACCAAGCTGCATTTTAGCACTGCTTTTCACCCCCAAACCGATGGTCAATCCGAGAGGATAATTCAGATACTTGAGGATATGTTGAGATGTTGCATCCTCGAGTTCAGTAGTTCATGGGAATGGTATTTACCTTTGATTGAATTCGCTTACAACAATAGTTTTCAATCAAGTATTAAGATGGCACCTTACGAGGCTTTGTACGGTCGTAAATGTCGTACACCATTGTTTTGGACCGAGCTCGGTGAAAGCAAAATTTTCGGAGTTGATTTGATTAGAGATGCTGAACAGAAAGTAAAGGTAATCCGTGAAAGTCTGAAGGTAGCCACGGATCGTCAGAAATCGTACGCAGATTTGAAACGAAAAGACATCGAGTATCAGGTGGGAGACAAAGTGTTCCTTAAGGTTTCACCTTGGAAAAAGATACTCAGGTTCGGCCGTAAGGGCAAGTTGAGCCCAAGATTCATTGGGCTGTACAAAATCTCCGAACGAGTTGGTCCGGTTGCGTATAGATTGATTTTGCCCCCGGAGCTTGAAAAGATTCATGACGTCTTTCATGTTTCGATGCTTCGACGCTATCGATCTGATCCATCACATATAATTAGCCCATCAGAGGTTGAAATTCAAGTCGACATGAGCTATGAAGAAGAACCGATGCGTATCCTAGCTCGTGAAGTGAAGGAGTTGCGAAACAAAAGAGTTCCGCTAGTAAAGGTGTTATGGCTCAAACACGGGATCGAGGAAGCAACTTGGGAGACCGAGAGCTCGATGAAAGAACGATACCCAAACCTATTTACCGGTAAGATTTTCGGGGACGAAAATTTCTTAAGTGGGGAGAGTTGTGACAGCCCAAAGTTGACCCTAGTCGGGAAGTGGTTTCGGGACCGCTAAACCGAGTCACCGAAATGTTTGAATGTGATACTTATTGTGTAGAATATGTAATTATGAATGTGTGAAAATTTCAAGCTTCAATTTGGTTGATTTCATGTGAATTTAGTCAATAGGACTTATGTGAGAAAATTCTAAAATGTGATAGGTCAATGTGTGAGGACCTATTAGTGCATGTGGACAAAGGGGGGGACTTGCATGTCAAATTCCCCCCCCTAATGAGTAGTGGCCGGCCATGACAAGGAAGGATGGGCAAAACATGTCATGAAATATGTTTTGTTAGTGGAAGAATAAAATAAGGAGTATGGGTAATAAAGAAATGGAAAACAAAAGAAAAAAAAATGTGTGTGTAGTGTTTGTCCCCCCATTGCCGTGAGCTAAAGAAGAGAAAGGGGGGAATTTTGTTCATCCTTTTCTCATCTTCATGCTTGCCAAAAACTAGAAAGAAAAACAAAGAAAAATTTTCTCATCCTTTGGTTCATCCTTGGCCAAAAATTTTAAGGAGGAAAGAAGAAGAAAGGTGAAGAGATTCGGCCATGCATGTAGCTAGGCTAAGGTATGTTTGATGATGTTCCATGAGAGGCATGCTTGTTTTAGTTGTTAGCTTGAGTTCTACCTAACCCATGGTCTAAATCTTGCTATGTGATGGAAATGGCACTTGACCATGGATGAATCATTCTTGGTTGATGTTTGATGTTGTGGTGATGAGGCATGAGGATGAGTTAAGATTCGGCCTAGGTGGAGGTTGTGTTAATGCCATTGCATGCAAAATATGAAGCTTGTTAATGATGCATGTGATGATGGCTTGATGATTCTTGAACCTCCTTTTTAGCATTTTTTTTGTGTGAGCACATATGTGCATTGGTTGCTAAATGGAGAAGAATCGGCTAGCAAGATGTGTGCTAAGGCCGAATGTAACTTTGCATGTTAATGAGCAATGCATGTGTTAAATTGATGAAAAGGGGGAGGATGCTTTACTAGTGTGTATATGTGTGTATTAAGTGTTGAAATCGACCCCAAAAATGGACATGCATATTCGGCCAAGGGTAAAGAAATTAGCTAATATGTTGTGTTGATGCATGATTTTTGCATGTATGAGACTTTAATGTCTAATGTATAAATATGGGCTAAGTGCCTTGTGTTCATCTTTTGATGCCTAAATGATGAAATCAATTTATTTGTTTGATTAAGCTCAAGAGCAAAGGGGAAATAAAACCGATAAAGGGAAGGAAAAAGTGGTTGAATAGCTAGTGGAATCGTTCGACAACACCCGAGGTAAGTTCTTGAGTAAGAGAGCTTAAATTTCGATGTGATTAAATCATGCTCTATGTGTGGCTATTGAACCGAATGTGCAAGGACAATATGTGCCTTGTGTTTGAGTTTCGTAAACGAAAATGAAATATGAATGTACCATGAATTATTGTTAGATGTGCATGATTAATTGAATGCTGTCCGGGCTAAGTCCCGAAGGCTTTGTGCTAAGCGAATATATCCGGACTAAAGATCCGAAGGCCTTTGTCCGAGATACTAAATCCGGGTTAAGTCCCGAGGGCATTCGTGCGAGTTATTAAAGCCGGGTTAAGTCCCGAAGGCATTCGTGCGAGTTGTTAAATCCGGGTTACGTCCCGAAGGCATGGTGTGAGTTACTAAAACCGGGCTATGTCCCGAAGGCATTTGAACGAGGAGCTATATCCGGTTAAATCCCGAAGGTACGTGATTTGGTAATGAATGAGCTTGCTGTAAAATTCCAGCGAATACTCGAAAAACATCCCAATATGGGGATATGTTACGTATGTGTTGAATTAAATCGAGCCCTTACAAATAAATGTTCGCTCAGTTGATAAACGAGCTATCGGCCTTCGGCTAAGTTAGTCTATTGTGTATGTGCATAAGGGTTGTTAATGTTGTGAAGCAAGTTTAATATCGATAAATTGCGTATTATGAAATATTCCGTTTAACTAAATGTGTGATATTCTTTGTTTATGCTGGAATTCCTTGCTCAAACTTACTAAGCATAAATTGCTTACTCGTTACATTGCTCCTCTGTTTTATAGATTTTTGGTTCTCCAGCTATCGGACTCGGGATCTTGAAGTCGAAGTCGCCCACACTATCAAAGGCTCTTTTGGGTACTATTTTGGTTGAATTTTGTTATGGCATGTATAGGACTACCCATTGTTGTCTTTCGAGTACTTTATGAAATGTATAAGCGTACAGCCATGCGAAAATGGCTTGTAGAAGTGGAGTATGGCATTAGACCATTCGTATTTATGAATGTATAGATGGTTTCATGATGTAACTATGTTGGAATGGAAGTGTTGAGCAAATGATCAGCCACTAGAATGGCTAAGTATGATCATATGTGGGCTTATGTATGACAAGGCCCTAGTTGGTCCATGAAACCCCAAATTAGGTAAGGTTCACTTTGAAAACAGAAGCTGATAGCAGCAGTGGTGTGGATTGGAAAAATCACAAGAATTCGTAGGAGTGGAATTAAATAGTGAATAAATTATGTAATCGAACCTTGATGAATCTACTTTCATATGGAAGTAACGAAACAATTATAGGAACAGTACAGAAAGAGATATTCGGGTTCTTGTGGAACAGGGCCAGAACAGTTTCTGGATTCACTGTTCCGCCTTTGGAAATTCACTATAAATTGACCAGAGATAATTAGGGGTCATACCATATATGTATGGATTCCTCTCTGAGTCTAGTTTCCATAGAAACAAACGGCATCAGTATTGAAGCTCTGTGCAGAGAGATATCCCAGTCGAAATGGGAAAAGGTCAGTGTATTCGACCCCTGTAACATGGGAGACTTTGACTAATAAACTGTACTAATTGGCCCGACCAAAAATTCTAGAAAAAAATCCATAGGTGGGGACATGAGTCTAGTTTCAGGGAAAAATCACAAAACTGATTTTTGAGTTGTGAAACTCAAGATATGATTTTTGAAGCGACTAGTACTCAGACTGGGCAGTGTCTGGAAAAATTTTTCAAAGTTTGTTAACATCTCGTGTCCGACTCCGGTGTCGGTCTCGGGTTCGGGGTGTTACAAGCATGAATTCGGCTATGCATGTATTTTGAAGGTGACTATTCGATTATGGTTGCACATACACAAAGGCTGTTTATTATTGAATTCAAATTTTACAGCAAGATGTGCATACATGTGGCAACAACTAGGAGCTTTAATTTCCAGCCTTAATTTCATTCAGTCGAACTTTGCTATGGTAGTTTAATGATTTTTATTTTTTTATTTTTATTTTTTTATTTACTTAGTTTTTAAGTTAGATATTGACTATTCAGCTAGCCTAAGCTTTGGCTATAAATAGTTGATTAATTTCATTTGTAAAGGACGTTTGACTTTTGATCATTTGAATGAACTTTGTTCAAAGAGTGAGTTTTCTCCTCTCTAAATTCGTACGAGTTTCGATTTGACTTATCTAGCGTGCTAGTGGCATCTATCATTCTCCTTTGAACTTATCACCTTGCTTTGGTGTGGCGTTCAACATTTTTACAATTCTGTAATCCCACCTTGAACCGAATAGAAATCGGGGTGACACTTTTTAGTGTTAAATCGTTTCTGGTGTTTAAGCTCATTTATCCATTCCACCGACTATCCTAGATTTTACCCAACTATAATATCTTTTTACAAAACCGAGCCTTCATGTAACACCCCGAACCCGAAACCGACACCGGAGTCGAACACGAGGTGTTAACTGACTTTAACCCCTTACAAAATTTATTTTCCAGACACTGCCCAATCTGTGTACTAGTCATTTTAAAAATCATATCTTGAGTTTCGTAACTCGAAAATCAGTTTCGTAATTTTTCCCCGAAACTAGACTCATGTGCCCATCTATGTATTTTTTTCTAGAATTTTTGGTTGGGCCAATTAGTACAGTTTATTAGTCAAAGTCTCCCAAGTTGCAGGGATCGACTACACTGACCTTTGCCCATTACGACTTGGATATCTCCCTACACGGGGCTTCAATACTGATGCCGTTTGTTTCTATGAAAACTAGACTCAGAGAGGAATCTGTACATATATGGTACGACCCCTAATTATCTCTGGTTAATTTGTAATGAATTTCCAAAGTCGGAGCAGGGAATCCAGAAACCGTTCTGGCCCTGTCCCACTATAATCTGATTATCTCTTAATATACTGCCCATATGATCTTTTCGTTACTTCCTCATGAAAGAAGACTCATCGAGCTTCGATTACATAATTTATTCATCAATTAATTCCACTCCTACTATTTTTAGTGATTTTTCAATCTCATGACACTGCTGCTGCCAGCATCTGTTACGAAAGTAACTAGGTCCATCTCATGCCTACCCTTGATCCAACTCAATCGAACATTCGTGCCATTTTCGCATGGCTTAAAGTTTACATGCCAAAATTCAAACACAACGTAATAGCTTATACATGCCAAAATGTTCTTCTAAGCCAACTAAGAAGAAAGTACCAAAACTTGCTATCCGGTGTGATGACTTCGACGACGGCCTGACCCCGCAAAAATAGATGAGTCCAAGCAACCTATAATGGGTGACAAGGAAACACCGAGTGAGTTTATAACTCAGTAAGTCATAAGCAATGCACTACCATCCATCAATAACATTATCACAAGAGGAAACAAAATGGAACGAGACAATTTACTCCATCCATACCGAACCATACCATAGTTCCTCCAACCTATCGATTCAATTTCATATCAATTCATGCATTCACAATCCATATACTCATCAATAGGACATTGAAGCATTTTCATAAATCAATTTATTTTCGTTACAATCAAACGACTAAACGGCCTTTCACCCATCCTACGATAAATTTTATGTACGTGACTTCAAGTATAGTTGTCACATAGGTTCAACTTACCGAGCTCAACACCAAGTATAAGCATAGCACCTATTAGCCATGTACTCAAGACACTTACCCGATCCGCTGTCCGCGATCGACTCAATAGTGTCGCACACATAGTGTCCATAATGATTCACGAATGTATATTGAGCCCGCACACTCAGTGCTATATAATCAACTCGCACACTTAGTGCTACGTAATCAAATCGCACACTTAGTGCTACATAGTCAAACTCGCACACTTAGTGCCGCATGGTCAATTCGCACACTTAGTGCATCATATTCATTTCGCACACTTAGTGCAACATAGTCAAATCGCACACTTAGTGCTGTACAATTTAATCCCGCGCACTTAGCGCCAATCTCATGGTCATAAATGGTTATCCCGCACGTTTAGTGCCGAGATCAACAACTCAGTACATCTTACCTCTTTTCTTTCATTCAACAATTTCATCATCACATACGTACATGCATATATATATGTATATTTATTCATTCCATTCAGCATCAATACATAAACATTATGACCATTTGAAATAATACCAACTACATGCTTAATGACTTACCTCGTGTTGGGTAAGACGGTTCCAACTCGGCTACTCGATAACCTTTTCTTTGCCTTTGCTCGATTCACCTCCTTTAACTCCTTGAGCTAAATCAATAATTTAACTAGTTTATCCACCTTGCTAAATATTTACAATCCAATTTCACATGTATATGTATGTTAGTATATTCGGCTAATAACCTCATGCAACTACCATATCATCAAAAATCTAATCACACATGCACATGCATTAGGTAAGTTACCTTTGCTAATTTTAAACCCAACATCACACAAGCTCTCAAGAGATGGCCGAATGCTTCTTTTGTTACCCAACTAATCATTCGACAATTCCATCCCCTTTACCACCCTTTTATGCCTAATTATCTAAATCAAGATAAGATCATCAACATGCCTAACCATAGCCGAATGTGCAACATTAATCTGTCACCTCTATCTCTTAAATACTATCAAGTTCATTTACTTCTAATTTCTTAAGTTCAACATCTTAATGCCCATTATAGCCACTCCCATAATCTAAATTTAAAAATCGGCAACACCCACATTTCAACTATCTTAGCCGAATACTCCTCAACACTTAGACTAAAGTATGCACATTAAACTTAATACAACTTTCATTATTCCTTTCATGTTTCGGTCAATTATTCAAATTACCTCATAACATGAACATTCTTTTCAACTAATCTAGCATGACTCATTCGGCCTTAACCAAGAACCACTTTTCATACAAGGACAAAAATAAATCAAATGAACCTCCCATTTAAACCCCTTTCTATCTTCTACTTACTCAATAATACATGTTTCTTAGTTCATATTCATCTATAACCATTTCAAATCACATACTACAAAACATCATCACTTTGGCATATAAGAACATAACCAAAGGTTTCTTGCAACACAACTCAAAAATCAACACATGGGTCATGTTATGAGCATCAAAACAACTCAACTTCACAAAAAAAATGCCAAAAGAACCACATGATATCATACCTTAATCTATAAACTCACTTGGCCGAATGTCCTAGCTTCCAATTTTTTTTCTTTTCTTTTCCTTATGGTTTCGGCAAGATGATAGAAAAGATGATGGAACTTTATTTTTATCACCACTTACTAATATAAATTTATTATACATAATTCCCACCAAATATAAAAAAATGGAGACAAGGGAACACCATAATGCATGCGTGTGTTGGCCGGCCATTCACATTCAAAAATGGTCTATTTGACATGCAAGTCCACTCTTTTTGGTACATGCACTAATAGACCATTTTAAATTGGACTATCATATTTTCTCCATGTCTCAAATCGATCCCTATTAACAATTTTCTCATGCAATTGGTAAAATTAGGGAATGAAACTTCCACATACTCATGTTCACACATAATAAGCACAGAATATAGCAATTAATTATTTTTACGACTCGGTCTTGTGGTCCCGAAACCACTTTCCGACTAGGGTCACATTAGGGCTGTCACACTTCATTTATCCAACTTCCATTTTTCTTATTTTTATCCTTAAATCGAGCCTACTACCCCTTATAAATTTACCATCACCTTAGCCAACCTTTAAAACCATTTGAAACCTTCCGCATCTTTAGCCTTCTTTCATCCTATTTTCGATAACTCAACTATTCCTCGTCGACGATTGGACAATTATGTGAAACGACTCGATTAACCTGGGCCGGATCGCATCAGTTAATGACTCAAAACAAAAATCAAATTCTCAATGAGGTAGAATTCAATCTTGTGCATTCTTTAGTAGAGTCTATATCAACCAATTAGAAAGTGTATGAACCGAACTACCAAAGAATTCTAATTTGCACTAGGATGCCAAAAACTGACGTGACACCAACTGATTTGTGTCGCACCGAGGAAGAATTGTACACACTTTAAAAATCCTACTAACACAAGAAACAATAAGGTGCTAGATAGTGTAAAGGGAGAATAAAGGCAAACAACTGAAAACCAATAGCTAAGAATCAATAAAAATTGCTAAAACTAGAAAATCCAAAAAACTGCAGAGTAACTTGACAACTTCGTTTGAGGTGTTACTGATCTTAAAAAATCACGAAATTAAATTTGAAATGTCCTTAAATATTTAATTTTTGATCTGGAAAGTTTGGGCACCAAACTCAACCCGCTAAATCTTTTTTAAAATTTTTATTGGATTTCGTCTTTTTCAATTTTTTTGACTTTATTGACTGACTTTTTTACGGGAAATATTTTTTATTTTTAATCACAATGCCAAAAATTTTTATGTAAAATTTCAGATCAATCGGACAACATTTACCCACTCAAATGAATTTTTATCAAAAAAATTTTCTGGGTAAAACTGCTGTTTGTAGTTTAAAAAATAGAGATCAGTTTAGAAATCAACCAAGAACACCCAAAATGCCCAAAATCTGATTCCAAATGATAGAGGGTTGCGCGCAGACCAAGATCGAGTTGTCAAGTCGCGAGAAAACTCCTACGAGGCTCTAGACGATCAGATCTGAAACGAAACAGAGAATTGAAGTTAGATTCGATTAGATCTGAAATAAAAACTATCAATGAACAGCAAGAACCTAAAACACCCTTAGAGACGGCTATTCTCGAAAACCAAGAATCGATTTGAACTTAGGAAGTAATTCCCCAACAGCCGATCCTATCAATTACAAAAGAAAACGAATTAGAATTCAAATCAAAAGAAAACAATTAGATTTTAAATAGAAATTAAGGATTTGGGTCGGCAAGAAGAAAAGAAAGATTGAAGGATCAAACGATTCTTGGAGTGTAGAAAGATTGCAATTCTGCCCAAGAATTAAATTAGCAAGTAATGCCCCAAATTCCAGCAGCCGAATTTCACCCAAAAGAGAAGGAATTAATCGGCAAGAACCCTAGAAATTAGGGAATTTTGGATCGGTTTTTTGCTGCCAAGAGAGGAGTGTTGATCGATTTCTTTAAAATGGAAGGGACTAAAAACACAACAAGAAGATCAATTAAATCAAGATAAGCAATCGGCACAAGGCAAAAATTAAAGGAAAAATTGACAGCAAGCAAATAAATTTAAGTCCTAAGAAGCCTTGAAATCCCGTAAAATTTCACAACTCCCTTCAAACGGCTCTAATCTCCCCTCCAATGAAGATCAATGGCAAGAAGAATGCTGAAGATGGCTCCCACAATCAAAAAGATTGTTAAAACAACTTCTAAATAAAACTCAAGAGAAAATTCTTGGAGAACTCAAAGAGAATTTTCACTCAAAACAAATCTTAAATTTTCAATGTATTTCTAATGTGTGTAACAAGGGTGGCCGGCCATGCCTTTAAATAGGCCTTTATAACTATTTCCTAATCTCATTAGGAAAACTTAAAAAAAGCCTAATTAACAAAAAATAAGAGGGAAATTCAGCCAAGGTATTTTAATGGGCTGTTTGGGCCGAATTTTAACATATAATACTCCTAAAGTCTAAAAATTAAATTAAACAACTAAAATTTTTGCAAATTGGGCCCTTTAACAATTTGGCCTGATTTTCAACTAAGTATGGGTTGACTTCTTAGTTGGGCTTGGAATCCTCTTATTGGGCCTTGCCTTCAAGAACTTGGGCTTATAGTCCATCTTCTACCAAAATTGGTTCGTTGATGCTCGTAACGGAGATCCAATGCGCTTTGGCTGCAAGATTCGGTTTCTTGGAACAAGATTTCCAAGATTTGAAATCTTGATTTTCTTGATTCTTGAAATCGCTCCAAACAGCAAGATTGGGCCAAGATTCGGTTTCTTGATTTTCTTGAAAACAAGAAAGTGAATCTTGATTTTCTCTTTCTTTAATGTACGCATCTAAGGCCTTGCTAACAAATTCCTGAATGGTCCCATTTAGTTTGGAACGCATTTGTCGGGCCTTTGACCTCGTTATTGGGCCTTGTGGTAATTTGAGCCCATCACGTTCTTGAGCTTGGGTTGGGCCCTTGTGACTCGTATCATTATGTGTTTTGCATTTAATAACGTCATGCATTATGATACGACCATGCCCCAGGAACATTTTTGGAGCAGCTCCCTAAGCGTTGCTTGCAAATCCATGAGAGCTAAATTAGTTCAATTCCATCTCGTTTAGCTTCGTTTAGCTCGTTTCCAGCTCCATGAGCTCGAATAAGCTCAAACTCAGCTTGGTTTAATTTATGCATTTATTAGTTACTGGACTAAATTAAATAAAATAGTTTAATTAGTTAATTCAGCTCAAAATAATTGTTAGTATTTAATTGGTTTAAAATCTGGACATTTTAATTAAGTGTGTTAAATATGTTCTATGTTAATGCATGTTTTTAATATGTCTTAGTTAGTACATAATTTAAAAGTGTTCTGCTCATTACATCCATTTAATGTGTCTTGCTGCCAATTTAAAATTTCTTAGTTCAGCTGAATTAATGTATAGGTTTAAAATGTCTTAAGCCTGTTGTTGATTTTACTGTGTGTGTTTTAATGTGTCTTAAGCTAATTAAATTGTTGAATTTATTAGGTGCAACTACATACATGAACGACATGAATGCAAGGTGAGCTGCTGATTGAAATGCCCAAGCAACTCTTTGTGCACATCAAGGGACAAGTAAGTTGTTGGTTTCTCTTCCCTAAGCTGCCTCATGGTGTACTCCAACAGTCCCAAATGTGTTCACACTTGCTGGAGGTTCCATTCACGCTCATGACCATTCGGTCACTTGCTTTCACACACAAAGGCTTCTCAATTTCGTTGGTTCACACTCCATGGCTATTTAAGTGCCCTAAGCTACTATTTAAAGTCCAAGACTAATAAGTTTTTCAAGGAAGCTCATTCAATCACTTTGACCGAACCTAATTAAGGCCATTCAGATCATTTTAGCTCTTTATTAATTGACAACAATTTTAGCTGAATAAAGACCCTCTAGAAGCTGCCCATTGACATTCTCCATGCTCAAGGAACCTTCAAGGGACGTTCTAGGAAGGTGCCAAGAAGTTTCAGCTCATTAAGTTGTTGCATTTGTCCATTTAGTTTTCCTAAGTGTCTATTCGGCTGGAACATTTGAAGCCTATAAATAGCTATTTTGTAAACCATTTGAAGGTTACTTAGTTACTTCACTTGATAAACTTTGATATTTTATGATTTATAAACTTTGTCAGTTTTATTCAACTCTCATTGTTCTTGGTGATTCGATCTGACTTATCTAGCATCGCTAGTGGCGTCATCCAATCTTCGTTCTTGAACTTATCACTTTTGAGTGTGGCGTTCATCCATACCATAGGTTCCTATCTCCCTAGATAGCGGGTCTCGGTTCTATCCAGCTATTCTGTTTCTACCTTAAGACTTATAAGAATTTGGGTCCTACCTTTTGTTACGGGTTCGTTCTTGTTTTTAAGTTCCTTATCCATCTTTCCATCATTATATTTTACTTAATTTTCATTGTTTAAACTATCTTTTTTGAAATGTAAACCTTTTGTTAAACCAAAAACGAGAACTACTTAATTTGACGATCGGGAAATTTCTACGACTCAAATCAACATCGAGCCAGGTCGTATCACATTATGTTACTCTCATGTTAGTTAAGATTTCATCATAAATTATGTCATGCATTATGTAACTCCCATGTTAGTTAAAGTTTGCATTTTTTTAATGAAGTAATGCATTAAATAATTCATTGTTCATTTACTTTACATTTTAATTAAACCAAGCATTTAAGCATCTTAGTTGTTAACTATGTTTGAATTTGTTTATATTTAATTTGGCTATTACTTTTTTTAATGCATAAGTTATAGTGTGTTTAATTTTTTTTCTTAAATAAATTGAATGTGTGATTGTTGTAAGAAAGTCCAAATGGCTGGTCACATATTTAAAGCTACAATAGGGCTGTTCGTTTGCCAAGAAGAATCAAATGTTGTCACATTCAATTGGCTATCTAGTTTTGGCATAAAAGAGTGTGCATTTGGTCACTTAATTGCTGGTGCATAATTGGAACGTTTTTGGGGGGATATTAAAGCACTCAAAGCTCATTATGGTGACTTTTCAAATGGACCAAGAGTGACTCTTCAAGTCTAATCGGTTTCATGCACTCAAAGCTAGTTATGGTGCCAATTAAGAAGATGAATACACAAGCATTAAGACATTTGGTTAAGGGGAAAATGAAGGGACATCAAGCAACACATTTAAAGGACCATTAAGCCTTCATCAAGTAAAAAGACATGACTTTTCAGCTATGCATGAATCAAGTGAAAGGACATGACTCTTTGACTGTCCATTAAGAGTTATAACCAAATTTAAATATTTTAATAATTTTAGTTAAATGCTGAAGGTGAAATATCACAAATAGGCATTTGAACAGTCATAATAATGCCTATAAATAGATTGTAAGAAGACATTATTTTGGTTATACAATACACTTTGACATTTTATGAATTTTAATTCATTTATGAGTTTATTCAACTCTCTAAATTCGTTTAAGACTCAAGCTAACTTATCTAGCATAACTAGTGCGTTTTCCTTGTTTCTTTGAACTTATCACTCAAACCTGACTGTGGCGTTCACCCCTTTTGATGCCTTTGGTTCCTAACTCTCTATAGTTAGTGGGTCAAGGTCCTTTGTTTCTTTTCAAGCATCTCAAGTGATTTATAAGTTTCGAGTCAATACTCTTAATAGTATTGGTTCACTCTTGCCCTTAAGCTCAACTATCCGTTCTATCCAACATTCTAATTTGTTTACTTCAAACCTTAGCCGAATTTTCACCATCATTCACTTAGTCATTTCCATCATCAATTCATTTAGCCAAATTCCTTGAAACTTTGAATTGAACAAAGCTTCTCCATTTTATGATCGGGCACATCTACGACTCGAATCACAACCCATGAGACGAGTTCGTATCAATTCTTGAGCAGCCAAAGAGTTTAGGAAGAGCTTTAAATTCTCCCTTGGACAACAAAATAGACACCATGGAGAAGAAGAATAGGCTGCTGAATTTAAAGGATGTATAATGCCTTCGTTTAAATAATGTAACAACTCCTTTGAATAATGTATAATGCTCTCCTTTAATTGATGTAACAACCCCTTGTATGTAACCGATTCCAACTGAATAGTCACAATTAACACTTTGTAACAACCCTTGTAATTAATTGATTCCAACTAAATAGTCACCTGCAAACATTTATTAACAAGCACATTAAAACACATTTAAACACACTAAACTTAATAAGCAACTAAATAGTCACCTGCAAGCATTTATTAAAAAACACATTAAAACACATTAAACACATTAAACACATATTAGACTTAATAAGTTTAATTAATAAACTGTAGATAAACACATTTAACACTTACCTTAATTTAATAAACTGAAAACACATGCAACAATAAATTATTCCAGCAACTAAATTAACTAAGATGAACTTAATTAACTAAGATGAGTAATTTATTCCAACAACTCAATTAACTAAGATGAGTAATTTATTCCAGCAACTAAATACTTATTCTAGCAAATTAAAAATGTGTTGAAGTTAAGCTAAATGAGCTTGGGTTGAACTAGATGAGCTTGAAGAAGCTAGAATTGAGCTCATTGAGCTGAAATTAAACTTCATTTTGCACTTGGGCCCCTTGAGCTTAGGCCAATTCTGAGGTAGTTGAGTTTTATCGAAACATGATGCGGCCAGGATCGCATCATACCCTCCCTTTTGAAGACGATTTGTCCTCAAATCAGGCCATTTTCTCCCGAAGAAACTCTCAAAATCACAAACCCTTTTGTTCATAAGTATAACAAAATCATTTCCAAAAGCCCAAGAACCACAAACGGTTCGAGTAGGAAGTAGGTTTTTTGAGTACCCTCCCTCTTGTTGACTCGAGTCTCAAAGTAGCTCTTAGGTGAATTTTGATTTAGGAAATCAACAAAGAACCTTAACCCTCTATTAAATGTGATAGGAACCAAAGGTATAATGAACGCTACACTATAGGTGATATGTTCGGTTTAACAAAGGAAAGAATGACGCCACAAGACAACTTGATAAGTCAATTCAGTCCCGACAAGAACAAGGAGAGTTGGAAATCTCACAAGTTTCAAATGATTCGTAAAATTGGAAAAAGATTTTGATACGAACCGCCTCGGTGTTGTGAGCTGAGTCGTCTTAATTTCTTGATCATCGACGAGGAAGTTTCGTTCGGTTTCGAAAATGGATGAATTTTGGTTAAGTATGGAATTGTATGTTGGAATAAGTTCAAGGTGGCTAAAAGACAGATGGATTTTAGATGAATAACTTTGGATGGGCTCGGTTTAACAAAAAAGTAGGATAGAAAAAAAAGTAAGTGATGGAGATGAATAATAGAACTTAAGCATCAAGAAAGATTCGATACTATAACAAGTATCTCCCCAAATCTTATATGGTTTAAGGTGACAATTGGGAATAGGTTGATGGTCCTCGACCTGTTACTTAGCAAAGTAGGAACCGAAGGTATATTTAGATGGATGAACGCCACACCAGGGTTGGTGATAATGATACGAGTCACAAAGGCCCAACTCAAGCTCAAGAACGTGATGGGCTCAAATTACCACAAGGCCCAATAACGAGGTAAAAGGCTAGGTAAATGCGTATGAAACTAAATGGAACCGTTCAAGACTTCAGTAGCAAGGCCTTAGATGCGTATACAAAGGAAAAAGAAAATCAAGATTCACTTTCTTGTTTTGAAGAAAATAAAGAAACCGAATCTTGGTCCAATTTTACTGTTTTGAGCAATTTTAAGAATCAAGAAAATCAAGATTTCAAATCTTGGAAATCTTGGTCCAAGAAACTGAAACTTGTAGCTAAGGCACATTGGATCTTAGTTACGAGCATCAACGAACCAATTTTGGGAGAGAACGGATTACAAGCCCAAGTTCTTGAAGATACGACCCAATAAGATGTTCCAAGCCCAATGATACGAGTCACAAAGGCCCAACCCAAGCCCAAGAACGTAATGGGCTCAAATTACCACAAGGCCAAATAACGAGATCAAAGGCCGACAAATGCATTCCAAAATAAACGGGACCATTTAGGAGTTTGTTAGCAAGGCCATAAATGCGTACATGATAGAAAGAGAAAATCAAGATTCACTTTCTTGTTTTCAAGAAAATCAAGAAACCGAATCTTGGCCCAATCTTGCTGTTTGGACCGATTTCAAGAATCAAGAAAATCAAGATTTCAAATCTTGGAAATCTTGGTCCAAGAAACCAAATCTTGCAGCCAAAGCGCATTGGATCTCCATTACGAGCATCAACGAACCAATTTCGGTAGGATATGGAATACAAACCCAAGTTCTTGAAGGCAAGACCCAATAAGATGATTCCAAGCCCAACCAAGAAGACAAACCATACTTACTTGAAAATCAGGCAAAATTGTCAAAGTGGCCCAATTTGTAAAGTTTTATTTTTTTAAGTACTTAGTTTAAATTTTTATGTAAATATTCAGTCCAAGAGGCCCAATTAAGAAGCCTTGGCTGAATTTCCATTTAAAATTAAAATAATTAGGAGTTTTATGAATGCTAAAGTCTTAAGGTTTGAACACATCAAGGAGTTATATGATGATGATGCTGATTTCGGCCATATCTATAAGAATTGTGGACACACTACTTTTGAAAAGTTTTATCTTGTAGATGGCTTTCTTTTTCGTATAAATAGGTTGTGCATACCAAAGTGTTCCATGAGAGACTTATTGATTCATGAGGCCCATAGTGGGGGTTTAATGGGACATTTTGGAGTGGCCAAAACACTAGACATTTTACAAGAACACTTCCATTGGCCAGATATGAAGAAGGATGTCGAAAAGGTATGTTCCAAGTGCATTACATGTAAACAAGTAAAATCTAAGGTAATGCCTCATGGCCTTTACACTCCTTTACCGATTCCTACTTCACCTTGGGTAGATTTATCCATGGATTTTATTCTAGGTTTGCCTCGAACTAGGACAGGAAGAGACAATATATTTGTTTTTGATGACAAGTTTTCAAAGATGGCACATTTTATTCCTTGTCACAAAACAGATGATGCTACACATGTGGCAGACTTATTCTTTAAAGAGGTGGTAAGACTTCATGGCATCCCTAAAACAATTGTTTCTGACAGAGATGTCAAACTCCTTAGCCACTTTTGGAAGGTCTTGTTGATATAGCCACGCCCCAGAAACGTCATTGGCTCAGCTCACAAGCGAGGCTCGTCATTTTCACAAGCTCGTCCCAGTTCAATTCGGGTGGATTCTATCTTATAGAGCTAGAATGCAATTTATTTAATTAAGTTTGCATTTATTTTGCTGGAATAAATAAGTTGTTGTTAGTTAAATTAGCTAATTAAATATGTTAATTAATTTGTTTAAAAATCTGGACATATTAATTTCCATGTTAAATATGTTTTATTTGTTTTTTTTAATGCATGCTTTAATTTGCCTTAAGCCTATTTAATGTGTTCTATTTAATACAGGTTCTAAAGTGTCTTAGTTTATTACTTATTAAATAGATGTCTAATAGTTAATTAAGTGTGTCTAAATTTAAGACAATTTTAATTCATGTTTTCAATTAATTTTCCAGATGAATTTAATGTATGTCTTTGGCCAAATTTAATGTATGTTTCTGGCCGAATTTAATGCATGTTTTAAAGGTGTTCAGCTGAATTTAATTTTCATTACATTATTTAATTTTCCTTGCTACAACCGAATTTAATGATTCTTAAATGGTGTCCAGTTGAAGTTAATTGTGGCTGCCGAATTTAATATGTCTGTTGACCATTTTAATTTGTCTAAAACGTGATTTAAAGGCTGATTCAATGCATGCAGGTACATGGATGGCATTAAAGGAGTTGCTTGTGCTTTTTGATGTGGCCATTTAATGGGTGAAATTAAAGAAGCTGCTTGCTGATTTAATGTGCAGCAAAGCCATGAATTAAGGAGATGTTCCCATGCATGGAACGACATTTAAAGGGAAGCAAAGAATGGATTTAATGAGATGTTCCCATGCATGGACGGCATTAATGAAAACATGCAAGGGGGACGTTATTGAATAGCATTAAGGCTGGTATTGCTTCGAGTACAGCAAAGAGCTGTTGTTTGGGGAATTTCCAAGTGACCATTCGGCCAAAGCATGTATATTGCTTAATTATTCAAGGCTGAATGTTTCATGCTTCCAAGGAGCATTAAAGGCCGTTTTCAGGTTCCAAAGCTGATGCTTATTGCTGTCTTGAACACACCAAAGGACTTGCAAATTTAGTCCAGCTCATTTAAGTTGATTGAAAGTATTTAGGAGCTATTTGTGTGCTCAAGACGTCATTTAAAGCTGCTGCTGGCCATCTGAATTTCCAAGGCTGATTATTGAAGGACATTAAAGATTGTTGATGCCATTGCCGTCCCCAAGGTCTAGGATTCTTCAAAGGAGACATGCATTTAAGGGCTGCCATTTCACTCTTCAAAGCTCCTTGGAAGACGCCACTAGTGGCTTTGTACACTCCCTTGGCCGAACCTGGCATACCTTTTTCAATTCAAGGCTCCTCGTGCGCATCAAAGACACCTTTCAAGGCTGTTCGTGTAGCTCAATGGTCAGCCAAGCATTGAAGACGTTCCATGAATGTTTTCAGCTGAGTTAACACCATCTAGAAGCTGTCCATTTATCTACCTTTTGTGACCATTCGGTTTGACATTCAATATTAGTATAAATAGTTGTTTTGTAATCATTTTTTTTGGGTAGACAATATATTTTTTAAAACTTATATGAAATTTGTTTACTTTGTGAGTTTGTTTTCAACTCTCATTGTTCTCCAAGGACTGGTTAGACTTATCAAGTAACCCTTGTGGCGTCAACCCGTTTTTGTATTTCGAACTTATCACTTTGCACCAAAAGTGTGGCGTTCAAGTTATACTGAGGTTCCTATCATCTTTGATAGTGGGTCGAGGTTCCATTTTATTCGTTTTCCATCCATACAACATTTAACCTTTCCTAAGTATTCGTATAAGTCCCGGGTTAACACACTTATATTGTGTTGGTTCAACTTGAATACTTGGTTTTTCATTCACCTATCATCCTCAATACATTTCATAACCCCTTTTGAACTAAATTTGAGCCTTTATCTCTTCTTTCTTAACCTATTTCGTCCACCCTCGAGTATTACTCCAATTCACGATTGGGCACATCTACGACTCGACTCTCCTTCCCGAGCCAGGGCGTATCACTTGTGGGGTAAGCTTGGTACTAAATTACTTTATTCCACTACATGTCACCCCCAAACTGATGGCCAAACTGAAGTAGTTAATCGGATCTTAGGGACATTATTACGATCTGTTGTGGGAAAGAACATTAGAAATTGGGAAGAATGCCTACCATTTGTTGAATTTGCATATAATAGATCTATTCATTCTACAACTGGTTATTCTCTATTTGAACTTGTTTATGGCTTTAACCCACTAATAGTACATGATCTTGTGATGCGAACCAGCCTCGGTTTAATGAGTTGAATCACTTTTGTTGCCCGATCGTCCAAACGATGAAGTTTCGTTCTTCTTGAGTCAATTCGTTTTACTTGAACAATGAAGTTGTTTGAGATTCAATTGAGATTAAAGAAAGTGATTTGTAAATTAATTAGGCTAAGAAAATTTAGGAAACAAATAATAATGGTTTGGAATTTTCGGTTCAAAATGGAATGGGAAGATAGGCTTAAAAACAAGAATGAACCAACGTTAAGGATTAAGGTTGACCCGATTCTTATATGTCTTTAAGATGGATGAATAAGGATGTAAGAGGACCTTGACCCACTATCTATCGAAGATAGGAAAATAAGGATGTAAGTTGAACGCCACACTTTGGTTGAAAGTGATAAGTTCGGGTTGCAAAGAACAAGGTTGACGCCACTAACTAGTAGATAAGCCAACGAAGTCTTTGGACGAAATTTAGAGAAGAAATTCTCACAAAATACTTAATTCAATAATCAAAATGGCAAAAGTCCTTTTACATTTTAACAAACATATATTTATAGTCTTCCATAAGCTAGCCGAATAGACATACTTAATAGCTAAGAAAATTCATGAACATTCCAGAATTAATTCACTAGTAAGGTTCGGCTGAATGGGAGCTCTAAGGGGCAACTTAAACATTAGGCAAATGAACCTTGTAGAGGTGAATGCACCGTCAACCCAATGGCCATGTCTAGATTCAGCCATGCCCTTAAATAACTCCATAAATTGGCACTTGTTGGCTGAAAAGATAGGAACATTAAAGAGAGTTTTGAACAGCCACACAAATGTGAAAAGTCGATTTTGAATAGTCAAATGTGTGTGAACATCATCAGCTGAATAGTCCCTCATGTGAACACTAAAAATGAGCTGCATGTATATGATTAAGGATGGCAAATTCGGCTGAATCATTTGGGAGTGCCATGCATGTTTCGGCCAAATACAATGAACCTTAGGTGCATGCACCCATGCCATCATAGGGAGATTCCTGCACCAAATTAAATCAATAAATTAGTTCATGCAACAAATACATTAAATTCGGCAGCATATGAATATAAAAATCTACTCATTTAGTTCGGTCAACTAAATAAATATTTGTTGTAGTTTAAGACATATTTAAGGCACTAAACTAATTAGAACATATTAAATAACACTCAATAATTATTTTGACCAGAAATTAGACTCAATTAATTAACTTAACTAATTTAACTAACAACTTAAATAAATATTCCAGAAAAATAAATATAAACGCAAATGAGCTTAAAATGAGCTGATTGAGCTAAGAGTGAGCTCGATGAGCTAAAATTGAGCTGAATGAACTTGAAGTAGATTGCACGGATTGCTTAATTTGCTGGCCCATGATTTTTCAAGTAGAACAGCCACAAATTCTGATGTGATCCGGCCCGGGTTAATTGACTCGTTTCACGTAATTGCTCGATCGTCGACGAGGAATAGTTGAGTTATCAGAAATAGGATGAAATAAGGCTAAAGATGCGGAAGCTTTCAAATGGTTTTAAAGGTTGGCTAAGGTGATGGTAAATTTATAAGGGTAGTAGGCTCGATTTAAGGATAAAAATAAGAAAAATGGAAGTTGATAAATGAAGGCTCGTTTTGTAAAAAGATATTATAGTTGGGTAAAATCTAGGATAGTCGGTGGAATGGATAAATGAGCTTAAACACCAGAAACGATTCAACACTAAAAAGTGTCACCCCGATTTCTATTCGGTTCAAGGTGGGATTGCGGAATTGTAGAAGGGTTGAACGCCACACCAAAGCAAGGTGATAAGTTCAAAAGAGAACGATAGACACCACTAGCACGCTAGATAAGTCAGATCGAAACTCGTACAAATTTAGAGAGGAGAAAACTCACTCTTCGAACAAAGTTCATTCAAATGATCAAAAGTCAAAAGTCCTTTTACAATGAAAATGAACAACTATTTATAGTGTTCAGCTAGGTAGCCAAATGGCCAAAACAAAGACTTAATGTCTAAGTAATTAATTAGGCTAGAAAATGCTAGAAAATTTTGGAAATAAAAAACTAAATTGCTGGAGCTAAATTCAGCTGAATTTGAAGCTCAAGGGACGATTTCTAGAAGAGCAAATGCACTTGGAGAAATAGCAGCAGCTAGGTTCAGCCAATTGAGCTTAAATGAGCTCATTAAAATGTAATTCTTGGCTGAAAAGAGACCAGCATTAAAGGTGAACGTGAACAGCCTTGAAGGTGTGAAAAAGGAGTTGGAAAAGTCTTTGGAAGTGTGAACAATGATCAGCCAAATGGTCCTTGGTGTGAACTCCAAATGTGAACGCACAGGTGCTGTTTTGGGAAGTGCATCAGCCAGCTTTTGGAGAATGAATTTAGTTGCTCTTCTTGGCTGAATAAACACCTTGAATTATCATAAAATGAGCCATATCCATGAATCCAACCATTCATGTATTCAGCCATTCATGTATACTCCCATACGTTGTATTGAACCATTCATGCACTTGGACTTTAATGCTCTTTCATGCATTCAGCCATCCTACAAGAAAAAAACATGAACTAAATTAAGTGCAAATGTATATTCGGCTGAACTAAATGGTATTAAGACAAATTAAATATAATCCAGCCACCTAATTAAATTCGGCTAACACAACATAATTATAACATGTAATAAGCTGACAAGTAATTAAGAGCTGTAACTAAATTAACTAATTAACTTAAATAATTAATTTATTCCAGCAAATAAAATTAATTTAGCTAAATGGAGCTTGAGGAGCTGAATTCAAGCTGAAATCAAGGGCATCCTTGGCCAGGGTCGTATCAAATTCACCCCAAACTCGATCCACCAAAGTTGAAATTGCATTCTTGAACTTATTAGCTCTAGCTCGAGTAATGGGTCCTTTTGGTAGCTCAAGGGAAATATCATTAACACTCGGTAGCTCATGGGTCTTGAATGCATCATTCCCTCCCTCTTCGAGGTGATTTGTCCCCAAATCGCTTCCTGCATCAAACGGAGAAAGATCAGCAACATTAAAACTTGCGCTAATGCTATAGTCACCTGGGAGATCAAGCTTGTATGAATTTTCATTAATTCGTTTCAACACTTGAAAGGGACCATCTCCTCTTGGTAGCAGCTTTGACCTTCGTTGTGCTGGGAAACGTTCTTTTCTCATGTGCACCCAAACCCAATCTCCGGGTTCGAACACTATCTGCTTTCTTCCTTTATTTGCAGTTTGCATATATTGTTCGGTTCGAGCTTCGATGTTGGCCTTCACCCTTTGATGTAGTTGCTTTACATATTCGGCTTTTCTCTTCGCATCAGAATGGACAAGCTGATCATTGGGCAAAGGAAGCAAATCTAACAGAGTTAGAGGGTTGAACCCATACACAACCTCAAATGGTGAATGTTTAGTAACAGAATGGACGGTTCTATTGTAAGAAAATTCCACATGCGGTAGACACTCTTCCCACGATTTGAGATTCTTTCGAATAATTGCTCGCAATAGAGTTGATAGCACCCGATTCACAACTCCGTTTGTCCATCCGTTTGAGGATGACATGTTGTTGAAAACAGCAGCTTTGTTCCTAACCTTCCCCATAGAGTTCTTCAAAAATGACTTAGGAACTTTGTGTCTCGATCGGATATGATGGTTTTCGGAACTCCATGAAGTCGTACAACCTCCCTAAAGAACAAATTAGCAATATGGACAGCATCGTCAGTTTTAGAGCAAGCTATAAAATGTGACATTTTTTAAAATCTGTCTACAACAACAAAGATAGAGTCCTTCCCCGTTTTGGTCCTTGGTAGACCTAGGACGAAATCCATTGAAAGATCGACCCATGGTGCGTCAGATATGGGCAATGGTTTGTAGAGTCCATGCAGATTGATTTTGGACTTGGCCTTCTTGCAAGTTATACATTGACTACAAACCCGTTCAACATCTTTTCTCATCCTAGGCCAAAAGAAATGCTCATGGAGGGTTGACAATGTCTTAGCCACCCCGAAATGGCCCATGAGTCCACCACCATGTGCCTCGATTACCAACAATTTCCTTATTGAACTTTGCGGCACACAAAGCTTACTTTCGCGAAAAAGGAAACCATCAAACCTGAAATACTTATCAACAGCTTTGTTTTCACAGGATTTATAAATAGCACCAAAATCAACATCGTCAACATACATTTCTTTTAAAAAGACAAATCCAAGCAACTTTGCATCCAAATGTGATAATAAAGTATATCGTCGAGATAATGCGTCAGCCACAATGTTTTCCTTACCCTTTTTGTATTTGATGATATAAGGAAAAGATTCTAAATACTCTACCCATTTGGCATGTCGTTTATTCAATTTTGCTTGTCCCTTGATATGCTTCAATGCCTCATGATCCGAGTGTATGACAAACTCTTTTGGCCATAAGTAGTGTTGCCAAGTCTCGAGAGCTCGAATTAGAGCATACATTTCCTTGTCGCACGTCGGATAGTTGAGAACGGCTCCATTTAACTTCTCACTAAAGTATGCCACGGGCCTTCCATCTTGCGTTAGAACGGCTCCAATTCCGACACCTGATGCATCACATTCAACTTCAAACATTTTAGCAAAATCAGGCAACACAAGTAATGGAGCATTAGTTAAACACGATTTAATAGCAATAAAAGATTTTTCTTGTTCCTCATTCCAATAGAAGGCAGAAGACTTCTTGATCACACTAGTTAAAGGTGCTGCCAAGGTGCTAAAATTTGGAACAAATCGTCGATAGAAGCTTGCCGATCCGTGGAAGCTCCTCACTTGGCTAATGTTCGTGGGTCTAGGCCACTCTCGAATGGCTTTCACCTTTTCTTGATCAACCTCCAGTCCTTCCGAGCTCACCACGAATCCTAAGAAAATAACCTTGTTAGTATAAAAAGTACATTTCTTAAGATTAGCAAACAAAGATTCTTTTCTAAGCTCATCCAAAACAGATTTTAAATGCAACAAATGGTCATCTAAGGATTTTCTATAGATAAGTATATCATCAAAATAGACAACGCAAAATTTTTCGATAAAAGAACGAAGAACATGGTTCATCAAGCGCATGAAAGTGCTGGGCGCATTGGTAAGCCCGAATGGCATAACCAGCCACTCGTAGAGTCCATGCTTCGTCTTAAAAGCAGTTTTCCACTCGTCCCCTTCACGCATCCGAATTTGGTGGTATCTGCTCTTTAGATCAATTTTAGAAAATAATCGAGCACCACTCAATTCATCCAACATATCATCGAGTCGCGATATCGGATGTCGATACTTAATAGTGATCTTATTCACTGCGCGACAATCTACGCACATACATCATGTTCCATCCTTCTTTGGCACCAATAAAACCGGTACGGCGCATGGACTAAGACTTATTGTATATATCCCTTCTCCATAAGTTCATTGACTTATTTTTGCAATTCTTTGGTCTCCTCGGGATTTGTACGATAAGCCGGACGATTTGGAATGGACGATCCAGGAATGAAGTCGATTTGATGTGCTATTCCTCGAATGGGTGGCAGATTTTGATCCAAATCGTTAGTGTTCAAAAGAGTTTCCTTGTACATAAGTACAAAGATCGATTGCTTCATCAAGAAAGATTTCCTAAAATCACTCCCTTTCGCATATACACTCATCTTTTTTTGCTCTTTTTCGTCTCTCTTTTTTTGTTCGTTCGATTTATTTTTTTCTCTCACATTTTCATTTGTTTTTCTTTTTTCTTCTCTATATGTTTTTCACTCTCTTTTTCATTCTTTTCTTTTTGTACATTTTCTCGAAATTTCTCTACACTCTCTCTTAATTTCAATTGATCTTCATAAACTTGCCTTGGCATCATGGGAACTAAAGTTACATTTTTCCCATCGTATTTGAAAGTGTAGCGGTTTGTGAAACCATCATGAATGACTTTGCGATCAAATAGCCATGGACGACCCAATAACATATGACCAGCGTGCATGGGTACTACGTCGCATAGAACTTCGTCAGAATATTTTTTGATAGTGAACGGCACCAAAACTTGCTTAGTTACCTTCAACTCCCCTCCATCATTAAGCCATTGCAGTTTGTAAGGTTGAGGGTGCTTAGTTGTTGTCAAGCCGAGTTTTTCAACCATTAAAGTGCTGGCCACATTTGTACAACTTCCGCCATCCACGATCAAGCTACACACCTTGCCTTGCACATGGCAACGTGTATGAAAAATGTTCTCCCTTTGTTGTTCATTTTCAACACTTTTGATACGGGATTGCGCGCGGACCAAGATCGAGTTGCCAAGTCACGGGAAACTCCTACAAAAACCCTAAACAATCAGATCTGAAACGAAATAGAAAATTAAAAGATTAGAACTTTGAATTTCCAAATCTGAAATAAAATCCCCAAATCAGCAAAGAATCAAATTGAGAATAGAAATAAGTGTTAATAAGGGTTCTTGAAACCCTAAAGGAGATTGTGATTCTACCCAATTGAACACCAAGATAGTTTTCCCCAAATTTTGACAATCTAATTTCACCCAAAAAGAGTATAGAAGAACCCTAGCAATTGGGGATTTTTGGACTGATTCCTCAAGATAGAAAAATGCTGAAAACACAATAAAAACAGAAAATAAATTAGATAAAGATTCAACACAAGTAGAAATAAAGAAAGAATTGACAGTAAGAAATTAAAAGATAAGTCCTAAGAAGCCTTGAAATCCTGAAAGATCTCACAACTCCTTTCAAACGGCTCTAATCTCCCCTCCAAAGAATATCAATGGCAAGAAGGAGGTTGAAGATGGCTCCCACAATCAAAGATTGTTAAAACAACTTCTAAAGAAAACCCAAGAGAGAATTCTTGGAGAAAAACTCAAAGAGAATTCTGCACTTAAAAAAATCTAAAATTTAATGTATTTGAGTAGTTGTTTACAAGGTGACTAGCCATGCCTTTAAATATGCCTTATAACTAGTCCTAATCTAATTAGAAAACTAAAATAAAAAAAACTCCTAATTAATTTAATATGGAAATTTAGCCAAGGGTCTTTATTTGGGACTCTGGGACTGAATATTTACATAAAAATTAAACTAAGGAAAAATAAATAAATAAATAAATAAAAATAAAAAAAAGTTTACAACTTGGGCCACTATGACAATTTGGCCTGATTTTCAACTAAGTATGGGTGAATTTCTTGATTGGGCTTGGAATCTTCTTATTGGGCCTTGCCTTCAAGAATTTGGGCTTTTGTGACTCGTATCAACTTTGAAGACTAAGGCTTCGTTTAATAACGAGGATTTCTCCATCAACAGCATATTCAAGTTCATCCTCTTCCTCGGCGGTTTCGACGGGTTCTTCGTCATCTTCTTCTTCCGATTCGATTTCTCCATTAGCCCGCACAATCATGTTAGTTCGGTTAGGGCATTGACTAGCAATGTGACCCCTCCCTAAACACTTGAAACACTTTATTTCTCGTGATCGATTCGGCATGGCAACTTCTTTGCCTTTGCTTGTTTCACCAACGGGTTTACTCACCTTAGAAGACAAAGGGTGATCTTTAGTGCGATTAGAGAAGTCTTTCTTACCCGTGCCTTGGTTCCACCTTTGAGAATTGTTGGTGCTAGGAAAGGTTCGGCTAGTTCCTTTTCTCTTCAATTGTTTTTTGACTTTGATGGCAACATGCACCATATCAACAACTTCGACATAGTGTTGAAGTTCCACCACGTTAGCTATGTCATGATTAAGGCCGGCTAAGAATCAAGCCATGGTTGCTTCACGATTTTCATCCATGTTCGCTCGAATCATGGCAATCTCCATTTCTTTGAAGTAGTCCTCCACACTTCGATTTCCTTGCGTAAGATTTTGCAACTTCTGATAAAGTTCACGATAATAGTAAGAGGGTATAAATCGCTTACGCATTATGGCTTTCATTTCGGCCCAAGATGAGATTGACCGCTCCCCGTTCCTTCTTCGACTCATTGTGAGTTGATCCCACCATATCATTGCGTAATCGGAGAACTCGATTGTCGTCAATTTCACCTTTTTGCTCTCCGAGTAGTTGTGACACTCGAAGACCATCTCGATTTTTCTCTCCCATTCTAGATAGGCTTCCGGATCAGATTTCCCATGAAAGGGAGGAATATGGATAGCTTAATACTTTTTAAATCATCATCAACTTGGCCTCGATCTCTAGGACCTCTATTCCTTTGACCTCGTTATCTCTCGCTTTGATTCGACGCTTGGTCGCTTTCCACTTCGCTTGGCTCGTAGGGATCATCCACGAAAGGTCTTGCTCGCCCTCGCTCCCGTCTCAATCCTTGAGGGGTTCCTTCTCGTGTTGGTCCTCCTTCCACTCGATCGAGTCTCTCATTAATAGATTCAAGTTCAGTTCGAAGCATTCGTTGGAATTCCCTTAAGAGGGCTTGTTGACCTAATTCGGGAACTCCTCCTCCGACATTTCTTATCAGTTGTCTTTCGGTCCTTTCCACCATGTTTTGCTCGGGATTTTGAGATATAATAAAGATTCCTCACCACAAATACTCACGTTCACTCAGAAAAGAAAGAAAGAACGACACTCACACTCGTGTTTACACTCGTTCTTGGCTTTTACCTCCTCTCGAATATGCTCACACACTCGTGCCTTTTTCCTCTCGTTTCTTCTCTTATAATTTCGTATAAGACTTGGTAGGGCTTGATCTTTAGTTTAGAGGTTCAGCTTCAAGGGGTTTGCAAAGGAAAGTCGTATGGTTTAGGGTAGGCTCGAAAGAAAGGAAGGTTTAAAGATGTGGCGTATAAAATGGATTCACTAATTGGAGAAGAAGAACACTTGTTCGGAACAACAATCAAACTTGAAAAAAAAAATTAATAGCGTGAAATTTCACTAAGAAGGATATAAAAGAGTGTAGAATGTGATTTTGGAAAAATTTTTGTTGAATGTCTCCAGACTTTTTTTTACGGATCTTTCACGTTCTTTTCGTCCGCACCTATACAAATTTTTTTTTCAATTTTTTTGATTTTTTTTATTTTTTTTACAAACCTACTCTGGGCTTAATACGAATGTTGGCACTCCTCGTTTTAACCAGCTCTAATACCAAATGATGTGAACCAGCCTCGGTTTAATGAGTTGAATCACTTTTGTTGCTCGATCGCCCAAACGATGAAGTTTCGTTCTTCTTGAGTCAATTCGTTTTACTTGAACAATGAAGTTGTTTGAGATTCAATTGAGATTAAAGAAAGTGATTTGTAAATTAATTAGGCTAAGAAAAGGTAGGAAACAAATAATAATGGTTTGGAATTTTCGGTTCAAAATGGAATGGGAAGATAGGCTTAAAAACAAGAATGAACCAACGTTAAGGATTAAGGTTGACCCGATTCTTATATGTCTTTAAGATGGATGAATAAGGATGTGAGAGGACCTTGACCCACTATCTATCGAAGATAGGAACCTCGGTTTAGTTGAATGCCACACTTTGGTTGAAAGTGATAAGTTCGGGTTGCAAAGAACAAGGTTGACGCCACTAACTAGTAGATAAGCCAACGAAGTCTTTGGACGAAATTTAGAGAAGAAATTCTCACAAAATACTTAATTCAATAATCAAAATGGAAAAAGTCCTTTTACAATTTAACAAACATATATTTATAGTCTTCCATAAGCTAGCCGAATAGACATACTTAATAGCTAAGAAAATTCATGAACATTCCAGAATTAATTCACTAGTAAGGTTCGGCTGAATGGGAGCTCCAAGAGGCAACTTAAACATTAAGCAAATGAACCTTGTAGAGGTGAATGCACCGTCAACCCAATGGCCATGTCTAGATTCGGCCATGCCCTTAAATAACTCCATAAATTGGCACTTGTTGGCTGAAAAGATAGGAACATTAAAGAAAGTTTTGAACAGACACACAAATGTGAAAAGTCAATTTTGAATAGTCAAATGTGTGTGAACATCATCAGCTGAATAGTCCCTCATGTGAACACTAAAAATTAGTTGCATGTATATGATTAAGGATGGCAAATCCGGCTGAATATTCATTTGGGAGTGCCATGCATGTTTTGGCCAAATACAATGAACCTTAGGTGCATGCACCCATGCCGTCCAAGGGAGATTCCTGCACCAAATTAAATCAACAAATTAGTTCATGCAACAAATACATTAAATTCGGCAGCATATGAATATAAAAATCTACTCATTTAGTTCGGTCAACTAAATAAATATTTGTTGTAGTTTAAGACATATTTAAGGCACTAAACTAATTAGAACATATTAAATAACACTCAATAATTATTTTGACCAGAAAATAGATTCAATTAATTAACTTAACTAATTTAACTAACAACTTAAATAAATATTCCAGAAAAATAAATATAAACGCAAATGAGCTTAAAAAGAGCTGATTGAGCTAAGAGTGAGCTCGATGAGCTAAAATTGAGCTAAATGAACTTGAAGTAGATTGCACGGATTGCTTAATTTGCTGGCCCATGATTTTTCAAGTAGAACAGCCACGAATTCACCCCAAACTTGATCCACCAAAGTTGAAATTGCATTCTTGAACTTATTAGCTCTAGCTCGAGTAATGGGTCCTTTTGGTAGCTCAAGGGAAATATCATTAACACTCGATAGCTCATGGGTCTTGATTGCATCATCTTGCGCCATTACCACTTGAACACATTGTTAATTTAGATGGCGAATAGAAAGTGTAGTTGGTGAAATCCTTACATGATACGCCCCGGCCTCGTTGATTACTCGGAGTCGTATAGTTGCCCGATCGTTAAAACAAAGAAGAATCGTTGGAGTTTGCATTGAAGTCAGATATGGGCTAAATAGGGTTTATGGGTGTCAAAGGATAGATTTCTGAAAGAAGGCTAATTATTTGTATGAGGTTCGGCTATGAAAGAAAAGGAAACTCGGTGTTTGAATTTAGAATGATAACTTGAGAACAAGAGTGAACCAATACTTCGTTTCAAGATTGACCCAAAACTTATAGGTTCTTAAGTTGATAGGATATGGATTGGAAAACCTCTACCCACTATCTATAATAGATAGGAACCTTGGTATATTTTAGAATGAACGTCACATGATATCGTGATGAGTTCGGTTGAACAAAAACGGGTTGACGCCACTAACTAATTAGATAAGTCAACGATGTTTTTGGACGAAATTTAAGAGAAGAGTTCTCTCAACAATTTGACAGCAATTCGACAATGTTCAAAAGTTCTTTACAAAATAAAATCAACATAATTTATAGGCAAATACTAGGCTAGCCGAATAGCCACTTGAATTCTTAAAAACTAAGTGAATGAATCTATTTAATTAGTGAATAAGATTCAACCGAATGGGAGCTTGAATGGGCAGCTTCTAGAGAAAACATTGGACTTGGAAACTTGGAGATGTGCATGGCAGCAGCTTGATTCATTTAACATGCTTAATGAGCTCATTTATAATGCAACTATTGCTGAAAAGTGACCAGCAATTAAGGAGCTACTGATTAGCCTTTTTGTAATGTGAAAACCTTGAAACGAACAGCCTCCATGTGTGAACATTTGGTCTTGAAGAGTCCCTAATGTGTGAACACTTAGAACTGAATAGCTTTATCATGTGAAAGAAATTTAACTAGCTGAAAAGTCAGCTTGGGAAAAGAAATCAGCAGCACAATTGCCGAATAGTCATCTTGAAAAATTGGCAAACTTTAGCTGAATGGTCACTTTGGAGTCTTCAAAAGTCAGCACATCTTCTTTAAGTTTTTCATGCACCTAGGATGTCCCAATTTAGTGTACCTGCAGCAAATTCATTCAACAAATTAAATGCAATTTAGACACATTAATATGGTAGCAATTAACACTAAAAATCCATGCATTAAATTCGGCAGCCCCTAGGACAAATTAAAAACATGTTCAAGATTTGGACAACTTAATTATTTAATCATTAATTTGGCTGGACTTAGGACACCATTAATTCATGTAATAAACTTGGACATATTAAGAACATGCATTAAAAATAAAACACATCAATATTTAATATGTCCAGATTTTTAATTAACCTTAAACTAATTAATTATTTAACTAATCAGCAACTAAATTTATTTATTCCAACAAATCAACAAACTAAAAGTGAGCTCCTCGAGCTAAATTTGAGCTAGTTGAACTTGAAGTATATTGCATGGTTTGCTCGGTTCATTGATCTCAAGTTGTCCAGCCACGATATTGCACCAAATTCCATTGATGAATGCCAAAATTCCTTCCTTAAATCTTTTAGCTCGAGCACGAGTTATAGGACCCGTTGGAAGCACCAAGGGCTCGTTGGCATCCTTAGTTGACTCCTTAGCCACGGTCGTATCATTACATGAGAAGGCTAGGCAACGAATAGCCAAAACAAATGATGCCAACACCAGCAAAGCAAACAAGGGGCGCAAACGGCTTATCCTAGAACCTGGAGATTGGGTTTGGGTCCATTTGAGGAAAGAATGATTTCCTACAAAAAGAAAGACCAAGTTGGACCCAAGGGGCGATGGGCCTTTCCAAGTACTCGAGCGGATCAACGACAATGCCTATAAAATTGATCTACCTGGTGAGTACAATGTAAGTTCTACTTTTAATGTAGCTGACTTGTCCCCATTTGATTTTTCAGATTCGAGGACGAATCTTTTTGAGGAAGGGGGGAATGATACGAGTCACAAAGGCCCAACCCAAGCCCAAGAACGTGATGGGCTCAAATTACCACAAGGCCCAATAACAAGATCAAAGGCCCGACAAATCGTTCCAAACTAAACGGGACCATTCAGGAGTTTGTTAGCAAGGCCTTAGATGCGTACATGAAAGAAAGAGAAAATCAAGATTCACTTTTGATACGAGTCTCAAAGTCCCAACCAAGCCCGAACAAGAAGACAAACCATGCTTACTTGAAATCAGGCCAAATTGTCAAAGTGACCCAATTTGTAAAGTTTTATTTTTTTTAAATACTTAGTTTAAATTTTTAAGTAAATATTCAGTCCAAGAGGCCCAATTAAAAGCCCTTGGCCTAATTTCCATTTAAAATTAAAATAATTAGGATTTTGTTTAGTTTTAGTTTTCTAATTAGATTAGGAAAATATTTGAAAAGCCTATATAAAGGCTTGGCCAGCCACCGTGTTAGATACTTCTCAATTATATCAAAAATTTCAGATTTGTTTAAGTGCAGAATTCTCTTTGAGTTTTTTCTCCAAGAATTCTCTCTTGGGTTTTCTTTAGAAGTTGTTTTAAAAATCTTTTGATTGTGGGAGCCATCTTCAGCCTTCTTCTTGCCATTGATATTCTTTGGAGGGGAGATTAGAGCCGTTTGAAGGGAGTTGTGAGATCTTTCGGGATTTCAAGGCCTTTTAGGACTTTTCTTTTATTTGCTTGCTGTCAATTTCTTTTCTTTATTTCTGCTTGTGTCGAATCTTTATCTAATTTATTTGCTGTTCTTATTGTGTTTCCAGCCTTTTTCTATCTTAAAGAATTGGCCAAAAATCCCCAATTTCTAGGGTTCATGCTGATTCATTCATACTCTTTTTGGGTGAAATTAGATTGCCGAAATTTGGGGAAAACTATCTTGGTGTTCAATTGGGCAGAATCGCAATCTTCTTTAGGGTTTCAAGAACCCTTATTAACACTTATTTCTATTCTCAATTCGATTCTTTGCTGATTTGGGAATTTTATTTCAGATCTGGAAATTTAAAGTTCTAATCTTTTAATTTTCTGTTTCGTTTCAGATCTGATTGTTTAGAGCTTTCGTAGGAGTTTCCCGTGACTTGGCAACTCGATCTTGGTCCAGGCGCAACCCCCGTATCATTTGGTATCAGATTTTGGGCGTTTTGGGTGTTCTTGGTTGATTTCTAAACTGATCTCTATTTTTTTAAACTACAAACAGCAGTTTTACCCAGAAAATTTTTTCGAAAAAAATTTATTTGAGTGGGTAAATGTTGTCCGATTGATCTAAAATTTTACATACATATTTGTGGCACTGTGATTGAATATAAAAAATATTTCCCGCAAAAAAATCAGTCGAAAAATTCAAAATAATTAAAAAATATGAGATTCAATAAAAATTAAAAAAAAATATTCAGCGGGTTGATTTTGGTGTCCAAACTTTCCAGATCAAAAATTCAATATTTACAGACATTCCAGATTTAATTTTGTGATTTTTGGAGATCAGGAACACCTCGAACGAAGTTGTCAAGTTACTCCGCAGTTTTTCGGGTTTTCTGGTTTTAGCAATTTTTATTGATTCTTAGCTGTATGTTTTCATTTGTTTGCTTTTTATTCTCCCTTTACAATATCTAACACCTTCTTTTTTCTTGTGTTAGTAGGATTTAAACGTGTGCACAATCCTTCCTCGGTGTAACACGAATCGATTGGTGTCTCGTCAGTCTTTGGCATCCTAGTGCAAATTAGGATTATTTGGTAGTCCGGTTCATACACTCTCTAATTGGTTGATATAAACTCTACTAAAGCACTCACAAGACTGAATTCTACCTCATTGAGAATTTGATTTTTCTTTTTGAGTGATTAACGGTGAGGTTTGCTAACTTTTATTTTTGAGTGTTGAGTGTTTATTTTTTACAGATTTTTGAAAATGTCCAAAGGTGATAATAATGATGACACATTTAAAAAATTCCAACAACAGTTGGAAGAATAGGCTGCTGCACTTCGAGCGTTGACTGCTACTATCAATGAGGTGCGGTTGAATCAAGAGCCTCAATATCGAGATCCAATTAAAGACGATGTGGATAACCAACCTCCTGCTCATAGGCGCGCTCCTCGGCATGCCCTAGAACTGATTATGATCTTCATGATCGTGGACAACCCTCTTTGGAAAATCCAAAGAGCGAGCAGCAACGAGAACATCTCTTTCATACTCGCTGCCATGTACAAGGTAAGCTTTGTAGAGTTATTATTGATGGTGAAAGTTGCTCGAACGTAGCCAACACGACGATGGTGGAAAAGTTTTCCTTAACCACTACCAAGCATCCACGACCTTAACAACTACAAGGGCTTAGCAACGAAGGCCAATTTAAGGTTACTCAACAAGTGCGCATCACCTTTTCTATCGGTAAGTATCAAGACGAAGTCGTGTGTGATACGAACTCGTCTCGTGATGTTTTGAGTCGTATGTGTTGCCCAATCGTGAATTGAGTAAGGATGGATTCGTTTCGGTTTTAAAATAAAACAAAATAGAGATAATGGCTTCAAACAAAGGTAATAAACAAAATAAAGAGGAAACAATAATAAATTAATTGGCTAAGACCGAAAATGAACCAACAATAACGAATTGTTGACCCGAATCTCAAAATGGTCTTTAAGTGTTTTTCGGTTAAAGGAAACAGGAAAGGAACCTTGACCCACTATCAACTATGATAGGAACCAAAGGTATATTGAACGCCACACCAAAGGTGATAAGTTCAGCAACAAAGAAAAGATGGATGCCACAAGCTATGCTTGATAAGTCAAATCAATTCCGAAAGAACAAAGAGAATTGGATAGCTCACAATTCAAATATTTCATCTATATTCAGCAAAAAGTTCTCCTCTCTATGGCTGATTGCATCTATTTATAATGCTAAAACAAGGTAACCGAATGGTCAAAAACATCCACTTAATGTGCCATAAAAACTGATGTCTTTTCTTATTCTTTGAACCAAATAACTCCTTCCATAAAATCACTTTAATTCAGCTGATTTGAATGTCTTTAATGGCTTAGAAAATGACTCTTGAGTTGTCCTTGGCTAGTTGAATAGACACCATCTCTTAACCAGCTCCGTAATGACATTCAAAGGCTTGATTAATTTCTCTTGAAAGCTCCAAAAATGGCTGGAAGTGGAAGAGTTGCTGCTGAATTTTAAAGGGCATAAAATGCTCTTTGAAAACTCCTTTAATGATTTTAAGCTCCCTTTATAACAGCCCCTTTAATTGTAACTCAAAAGAACTTGAACAACCACTTAATTAAATGTGTAACAGCCTTGAATTGTAACCACTATAAGCTAAAAAGTCACCTGCAATAAACACATTAAAATGAGTTTATTAAACAAATGAAAACACTTATTAATCATAACAAACATTAAGCTTACTTAAATAAATGAACTAAAACATATATGCAATAATTATTCCAGCAACTAATTTAATTAAAGAAGCATAATTTTAAAAAACTTAATTTATGCATCAATAAATAATCCTAGGAACTAGATCAATTAAGAACAACACTTATTAAATAAAGTTCAACAAAAATACTTATTAATTAAAACTAAGATGAGTTGAATAAATGTCCAGCAACTCATTTATTAAACTAAGATGCTTAAATGCATGGTTTTGAAATGCAAATTTAACTAACATGAAAGTTACATAATTAAACTAACTTGACTTAATTTAATGATGCAAACTTAACTAACATGAAAGTTACATAATGCATGACTTTATTAAATGCAGAACACATATTAATGATGTGCAAACTATGACATAATTAAAAACACAAACTAAAATAACTAAAAATTAATGAATCAAAGTCCTTATTTTCCAGCAGCCAAATTGACAAACTAAAATTAAAAACTTCATTTTGCACTTGGGCCCCTCGAGTTTGGACCAATCTCGGTAGAGTCGAGTTGTGTTGTAACATGATGCGACCGGGATCGCATCATACCCTCCCTCTTGAAAACGATTTGTCCTCAAATCGGGCCACTTGCTCGAGAAAAAGTTTTCAAGATCATGACCCCCTTTGTTCAGGATCTGGACAGAATTATTTTCAAAATTCTGAGAACCACAAATGGCTCGGCTAGAAAGAAGGTCATTTGCATGCCATCCCTCTTTAGGAGGGTACCAGCTAACATCGTCACCTACAAAACAATAAAACAAATTAGTGACACAATGAAGGTTAAACACAAAAGAACTTTCCAGGATTTTAGTCACAACTTGAACAAATAAACTCAAAAGAACAACACATGAATCAATATCGGGATCAAAAATAGAAATCGGTTTTACCTTTTTCTTTGATGGAAACAAACCTGATTCACAAGGTATTTGAAGATTATAGGTTTGAAAATTAGAATTCCATGGTCCAAATCCCTTGAACAATGATATGGAACAGCATTCACCGGGATCAAAGACAAAGTTTTTGTTCACCATTTCAATTTGACCAGAAAAATTTGTGGCTAGTAACTTATGAAGAACTTGAAGCACATTAAAGTTAAAATCATGCAACACATGTTTGAATCCATTAAGCAGCAATATACAACAACCGCCAGAATCAAAAATTTGATTTTGACTTGGCAAGCCAACGAAATTCATATGTTTGGTTTTCGAACTAAATAAAGATAAAATTTGAAGCAAATAGAAGGGGTCAACACATTGATTCAAAATACAATTTTGATACTCACCTTCGCTTGACGTCAACTTAGGAATACAGGCTTCGGGTTTAAAAACATGGTTTTGATCGGTCGTTCCGTAACGTAACAAAAACTTCACTTTCACCAAGACAACACACATGCCAAATAAAGAAGATGTAGGCAAAAATAAATTCAAACAATCAAATCTCTCAAATCTCATGCAAATATACGAAGATCTCACACTAAGAGTTAAAAAATTTTCATTACCATCATGATCAAACAGATTGAGCGTTTCACATGAAAGCTCTTTATCAAACATGATCAGATTTTGTATTTGTGGATTTAATCGAACAACATCAAAAGATTTTTCAACACAAAACTTATTGAGTGAACAACTCTTCATGCCTCCACTTAAAACGAATTTATCAACCACAAATAGCGAGTAACAATTAACCAAATCAAAATAAGGAGATCTTTTTAAAACTAAGTTATCAGAAATTTTATCAACAACTTTCAAACCTGATTGCCATGATTCATTGACTAAAAACTTCTTACCTTGCTTACCTTTAAGCGCTTGAACCTTACCTTTTTCGATCAAATGGAATCGTCTCTCATCAGGAAGGTAATGAAGTTGAAACTTGTCATTTGAATCTCTAGAAACCTGGAAAGAAGAAACAATATGAGGACAACTTGTAGATTGGTTAGTAAAAACATTCCTCACTTTTTCTTGTTGACTTTCATCTTTTCCACTAGTTTCTTTTTCAACTTCTCTTTCTTTTTCCACAATCTCTTTGTTTGTTGAAAACTCACTTTCACTCATCAATTCTCTTTCATTTTCAACAACACTTGTTTCTCGCACTCTTTCTTTTCTTTCTCCAATCTTTTTCTCTTTTTCAATTTTTGTTTCTTTTTCGGTTTCTTTTTCTCTTGTCACTCTTTTTCTTCTCTCAATTTTATTACAAAATAGAGATAATACAAAAGAATCAGAACAATAGACTTTTCATTGGAAAGAAGTGGAAGAATCTTCATAAGAGTCACGATCAACTCTTCGTGAATAAACCTCCATGGATGAGTTCTTATACGAAACACATTCACTTCTTCGTAAGGATTTTTTCGTAGATGAATACTTTGATGCATACGAAGAATGACTTGTACTTTCTCGTTCGTTACCTTGATAGGCTTCAAATTCATAGCTGGATTTATTTCGGCCTAAATTCCTTGAAGAATAGGAATCTGGATAAAGGTCTCTTTTCACATATTCGTCGAATGTTCGTCTCCTTGATGATCTCATTTTCGTCCTTTCATTTGGATAAATTTGCTCCCGTTGGGTTCTTGCTCGATGACTCCGCTCTTCGACACGATCCAATCGTTTCTTGATGGGTTTGAGTTTTAGATCAAATAGATGCTCCATTTCATGTGTAAAGGCTTGGAGTGTAAAATCTGGCACACTTCCTCCAACAATTCTTACAGGACGGAATCCAACTCCCTTGTCTGAATTTTTTTCCAGACTTCGTGACATTTTTTAAAGAACTCACAACAAAGAAAATATCACTATCCACTCATAAAGAAATCTCACTTCCTTGGCTTTTTTTTTCTCTCGAATAAACTCACTACTCTCTTGCCTCTTTCCACTCACTCCTCCTCTCTAAGTTCTTAGGAATTATTTAAACTTAATAGGCAGTTGCTGCGGGTCAGCTTACAAACTTGATGTTTGGGCTTGGAAAGAATATTGTAGGACAAAGGAAAGTAGGCTTGAAATAAAGAAATGTAAATGTTTGGGTGTGGCGAAATAGTAGAAGGTAGTAATGACTAAAATTTGGGCAATAAACAACAACAAAATTTCAAAACTAGCTTCTTCTTTTTTTTTTCACGAAATTTTTTTTCACAAATTTTTTTTTCAAATTTTTTTTTCACAACTTGATATCCAATCTTTTAAGTTTGAATGGAAACTAGTTTTTTTTGAATTTTTTTAAAATTTTTTTTTCGAGTTTTTTTTCGAGTTTTTTTTCGAGAAACTACTATACCGTAATGCCGACAATGTCGATTCTTACTCCAAATTTGCTAGCTCTGATACCAATTTGATACAAACTCGTCTCGTGATGTTTTGAGTCGTATGTGTTGCCCAATCGTGAATTGAGTAAGGATGGATTCGTTTCAGTTTTAAAATGAAACAAAATAAAGATAATGGCTTCAAACAAAGGTAATAAACAAAATAAAGAGGAAACAATAACAAATTAATTGGCTAAGACCGAAAATGAACCAACAATAACGAATTGTTGACCCGAATCTCAAAATGGTCTTTTGGTGTTTTTTGGTTAAAGGGAACAGGAAAGGAACCTTGACCCACTATCAACTAAGATAGGAACCAAAGGTATATTGAACGCCACACCAAATGTGATAAGTTCAGCAACAAAGAAAAGATGGACGCCACAAGCTATGCTTGATAAGTCAAATCAATTCCGAAAAAACAAAGAGAATTGGATAGCTCACAATTCAAATATTTCATCTATATTCAGCAAAAAGTTCTCCTCTCTATGGCTGATTACATCAATTTATAATGCTAAAACAAGGTAACCGAATGGTCAAAAACATCCACTTAATGTGCCATAAAAACTGATGTCTTTTCTTATTCTTTGAACCAAATAACTCCTTCCATAAAATCACTTTAATTCAGCTGATTTGAATGTCTTTAATGGCTTAGAAAATGACTCTTGAGTTGTCCTTGGCTAGTTGAATAGACACCATCTCTTAACCAGCTCCTTAATGACATTTAAAGGCTTGATTAATTTCTCTTGAAAGCTCTAAAAATGGCTGGAAGTGGAAGAGTTGCTGCTGAATTTTAAAGGGCATAAAATGCTTTTTAAAAACTCCTTTAATGATTTTAAGCTCCCTTTCTAACAACCCCTTTAATTGTAACTCAAAAGAACTTGAACAGCCACTTAATTAAATGTGTAACAGCCTTGAATTGTAACCTCTATAAGCTAAAAAGTCACCTGCAATAAACACATTAAAATGAGTTTATTAAACAAATGAAAACACTTATTAATCATAACAAACATTAAACTTACTTAAATAGATGAACTAAAACATATATGCAATAATTATTCCAGCAACTAGTTTAATTAAAGAAGCATAATTTTAAAAAACTTAATTTATGCATCAATAAATAATCCTAGGAACTAGATCAATTAAGAACAACACTTATTAAATAAATTTCAACAAAAACACTTATTAATTAAAACTAAGATGAGTTGAATAAATGTCCAACAACTCATTTATTAAACTAAGATGCTTAAATGCATAGTTTTGAAATGCAAATTTAACTAACAAGAAAGTTACATAATTAAACTAACTTGTCTTAATTTAATGATGCAAATTTAACTAACATGAAAGTTACATAATGCATGACTTTATTAAATGCAGAACACATATTAATGATGTGCAAACTATGACATAATTAAAAACACAAACTAAAATAACTAAAAATTAATGAATCAAAGTCCTTATTTTCCAGCAGCCAAATTGACAAACTAAAATTAAAAACTTCATTTTGCACTTGGGCCCCTTGAGTTTAGACCAATCTCAGTAGCGTCGAGTTGTGTCGTAACATGATGCGACCGGGATCGCATCATTGTGCGACGTAATACCTATTCAAGCCTGCTATTTGTTGCTAGGAGAACCATGGCAACTAAATCGAAAGGTCACTCACGATGGTCGTACCAATAGGTATTCTTTCAAGCATCAAGGAAGGAAAATCACCTTAGTGCCGCTCACTCCGGAACAAGTCCATGAAGACCAAATCAAACTGAAAAATTCTGTTGTTAAAACAAGTGAGAAAAAAGAAAAAGAGAATGAAAAAGAGTAAAAAGAGATTGAGAGTGAAAAGGAATGTGAAACAGAAAAGAAAAGTGAAAAAGAAATTGAAGAAAGAAGAGAAAATAAGTTAGAAAAAGAAACAAAAGAAAATGACAAGGAAAGGGTAGTGAGAAATGTTTCCACCAACCAAGATATGAATTTTTCTTGTATTGCTACTTTTCACGTTCCCGAAAGACCGAAAGATAACTTTCAACTTCAATAGCTCTCAAATGAAAGATGCTTTCATACAATCAACATAGGCAAAGATGAAATCCAACCACATGAGCCCGAAGGTAAGCGAGGTAAGGAAATTTTAACAACTAAGTCCCATGCAGATTTGAAAATAATTGATAAAACTTTTGGTGACTTAGTTCTTAAAAGATCTCCTCATTTTGATCCAATTAATTGTTATTCTTTGATTGTGGTTGATAAAGTCATTACAAAAGGAAGCGTGAGTTGTTATTCTCTTAATTTACCTTGTGTAAAATCCTCGAATTTGTGCAAATCTATTTTGGAAAATATGTTCTATTATTTTGATACTTGGTTTTTGAATAAGGTAACGAGCTTTGCCAAGTTTGTTTTCAATTTATATTCATGCCTTAAATAATTTCTATGGTTATACATAAAGTTTGAGTTCCATTTGACAAAGGTTAACTCAACAATGGAGCTTCGACTACACTATGCCCCCGATGAGCGAAGGTTTGTATTAAATGAAAAAGATAAAATCGACCCTTATTCTTCTGCTTATAAAGGTAAGATGCTTGAAACTTTTGAAACACCTTTGTACTCCGCGGATAGTGACAAAGATCGTGTTGATGATTTAATTTTTGTAAAACACTTAGATCGAAACGTGCTTGACTATCCTATTTTATTTATTGATGATCTATCTGTTTTAATGATTTATAAAAAGATTATTGTTTTTGATGCATGTGTGAGTGAATCCATAGTCCGTCGATTAATGCATGGTATGATTGTGCAACTCTGTAAACCGTGTGAATCTTTTCAAATACCTGCTTGTGACGATTATATTTACCATTTGATTTATTACTCGCAATTTATTCATTGTTTGTGGAAACAATTTGAGACGACTGAATGCCTTAAAACATGTTCATCTTTGTTTCGAATATTTGACGAGGCATTGGCGAGTAAATTAGCTTGTTTGCATGGTAATCTGAATCTGTCAATTCGCATGCATTATACTTGTTTTGTTATGCTTATGATTGGGCTACAAGTTTGTTTGTGTTGCTATTTACTAACTCATGACTATTCTTTTCAGTGGATTCAATTGCCATTAGTCCCATTCGATCAAGGAAAGTCGAGTCCATTTGATTTTTCAGATTTGAGGACGAATCTTTTTGAGGAAGGGGGAATGATACGAGTCTCAAAGGCCCAACCAAGCCCAAACAAGAAGACAAACCATGCTTACTTGAAATCAGGCCAAATTGTCAAAGTGACCCAATTTGTAAAGTTTTATTTTTTTTAAATACTTAGTTTAAATTTTTAAGTAAATATTCAATCCAAGAGGCCCAATTAAAAGCCCTTGGCCTAATTTCCATTTAAAATTAAAATAATTAGGAGTTTGTTTAGTTTTAGTTTTCTAATTAGATTAGGAAAATTTTGAAAAGCCTATATAAAGGCTTGGCCAGCCACCGTGTTAGATACTTCTCAATTATATAAAAAATTTCAGATTTGTTTAAGTGCAAAATTCTCTTTGAGTTTTTTCTCCAAGAATTCTCTCTTGGGTTTTCTTTAGAAGTTGTTTTAACAATCTTTTGATTGTGGGAGCCATCTTCAGCCTTCTTCTTGCCATTGATATTCTTTGGAGGGGAGATTAGAGCCGTTTGAAGGGAGTTGTGAGATCTTTCGGGATTTCAAGGCTTTTTAGGACTTTTCTTTTATTTGCTTGCTGTCAGTTTCTTTTCTTTATTTCTGCTTGTGCCGAATCTTTATCTAATTTATTTGCTGTTCTTATTGTGTTTCCAGCCTTTTTCTATCTTAAAGAATCAGCCAAAAATCCCCAATTTCTAGGGTTCTTGCTGATTCATTCATACTCTTTTTGGGTGAAATTAGATTGCCAAAATTTGGGGAAAACTATCTTGGTGTTCAATCGGACAGAATCGCAATCTCCTTTAGGGTTTCAAGAACCCTTATTGACACTTATTTCTATTCTCAATTTGATTCTTTGCTGATTTGAGAATTTTATTTCAGATCTGGAAATTTAAAGTTCTAATCTTTTAATTTTCTGTTTCGTTTCAGATCTGATTGTTTAGAGCTTTCATAGGAGTTTCTCGTGACTTGGCAACTCGATCTTGGTCCGCGCGCAACCCCCGTATCAACTTTCTTGTTTTCAAGAAAATCAAGAAATCGAATTTTGGCTCAATCTTGCTGTTTGGAGCGATTTCAAGAATCAAGAAAATCAAGATTTCAAATCTTGGAAATCTTGGTCCAAGAAACCAAATCTTGCAGCCAAAGCGCATTGGATCTCCGTTACAAGCATCAACGAACCAATTTCGGTAGGAGATGGAATACAAGCCCAAGTTCTTGAAGGCAAGGCCCAATATGATGATTCCAAGCCCAACCAAGAAGACAAACCATACTTACTTAACAATCAGGCCAAATTGTCAAAGTGGCCCAATTTGTAAAGTTTTATTTTTTTTAAATACTTAGTTTAAATTTTTATGTAAATATTCAGTCCAGGAGGCCCAACTAAGAAGCCTTGGCCAAACTTCCATTTAAAAGTAAAATAATTAGGAGTTTTTTTTAGTTTTAGTTTTCTAATCAGATTAGGAAAACATTTGAAAGGCCTATATAAAGGCTTCGCCGGCCACCTTGTTAGACAGTTATCAATTATATTGAAAATTTCAAATTTATTTTGAGAGCAAATTCTCTTGAGTTTTCCTCAAAGAATTTTCTCTTGAGTTTTCTTTAGAAGTTGTTTTAAAAATCTTTTAGATTGTGGGAGCCATCTTCAATCTTCTTCTTGCCATTGGTCTTCATTGGAGGGGGGATTAGAGCCGTTTGAAGGGAGTTGTGAAATCTTTCTCGATTTCAAGGCTTCTTAGGACTTTTCTTTTATTTCTTGCTGTTCATATTTTCTTTTAAATTCTGCATGTGTCGAGTTTATTTAACTAACTTATTTGCTGTTCTTTTATTGTGTTTCAGCATTGTCTAAACTCCAAGATCTCTTCATTATTCAAAATCCGATCAGCCCCTTTGTTCTTGGCAGCAAAGAATCGGCATCAAAATCCCTAATTTCTAGGGTTCTTGCCGATTAATTCCTTCTCTTTTGGGTGAAATTCGGTTGCTGGAATTTGGGCATTACTTGTTTTAATCTTTGGGCAGAATCACAATCTTTCGACTCTTCAAGACTCGTTTTGATTCATCAATTTCTTTCTTTTCTTCTTGCCGTCCCAATGCCTATGTTCTATTAGAAATCTGATTGTTTTAATTCGTTTGCTATTTTGGTGTTCTTTGACAGAATCAGTTGATTGGAAAACAATCTTGGCGTTCGATTTCGTGTTCCTACATTCCGAAAACATATAATCCTAAGTCTTTTGATTCTGGGCTGTTCTTAGTTGATTTTGGGGATTTTATTTTTAGATCTGATTAGTGTTAATCTTATTCTCTATTTTATCTTTAGATCTGTTCGTTTAGGGTCTCGTAGGAGTTTTCTCATGACTTGGCAACTCGATCTTGGTCCGCACGCAACCTTCTATCACCCAACCAAGAAGTTTAAATTAGACTTAGTTGAAAATCAGGCCAAATTGTTAAAGTGGCCCAATTTGTAAAATTTTAATTCTTTAAATACTTAGTTTTAATTTTTAGAATTTATGAATAAATTTCTATGTAAGAATTCAGTCCAAGAGGCCCATTTAAAGGCCTTGGATGAAATTCCCTTGAAAGGAAACAATTAGGGTTTTTTTTAGTTTTCCTAGTAGGGAGAGGAAAGTAGTTAGGAGGCCTATATATATGGCTTGGCCAGCCACCCTTATAGATGATATATTGAATTCAGATTTTTTTTTGTGGAGTGAAAACTCTCTTTGAGTTTCTCCAAGAATTCTCTCTTGAGTTTTCTTTAGAAGTAGTTTTAACAATATTTTTTATTGTGGGAGCCATCTTCAACCTTCTTCTTGCCGTGTTTTTACATTACAGGGAAGATTAGAGTCGTTTGAAGGGAGTTGTGAAATCTTTCTTAATTTCAAGGCTTCTTAGGACTTTATCCATCTTTTTTGCTGTTTGTTCTTTTTTACTTATTTTTGTTTGTGTTGAATTGTTGATTAACTTGGTTTAATTGTTCTTGTTGCGTTTCCAGCCATTCCAAGCTTCAATGATCTATTTTGCAACATTCTTTGGTGATACGATCTCGATTTAGTAGTTGAACCCGAGTCGTTTAGTTCCTGATCATAAACGAAGAAGTATATTAGACAAGAAGAAGATAGAATATATTTGAGTTCAAAGAAGTAAAGTAAGTCCGTGCAAAGTTGGATGTGGATTTGGTTTAAGTCAAAATGGTATGACTAGAATGGCCGAGTTCGGTTTAGGATTAATTAAGAAATGGTATTTGGTTTTGGTACGTTTTGGTATTGGGGAATTGGTACGAAATGGTAAGGGATTTGGTACGAAATGGTAATGGTTCAAAAAGGTCAAGAGTGAACCAACACTAAAAAAAAGTGTCGACCCGAAACTTATAGGACCTAAATGAGTTGGGAATGGTTGATAAGGACCTTGACCCGATACTTAGGAAAGTATGAACCAAAGGTATCAAAGGTGAACGCCACACTCGGGTTTAGGGAGTGATAAGTTCGGAAAAGACTCGAAAAGATGCCACTAAAAGCTAGATAAATCTTATGGGTCTCGAACAAAATTTGAGAGAAAAATGTCTCACAAATTTGGCAGCAATTCGATAATTAAAATGTCAAAAAGTTCTTTACAAAGTAAAATTTCAGCTATTTATAAGCAACACCTAAGCTAGCCGAATGGTCACTTACATTCCTTAAAAATTAAGCAAATGAATCACTTAAATGAACTAGCTAGATTCGGCTGAACATGGAGCTCTATTAGACACCTTCTAAATGAAGCATTGGACTTGGAAAAACTTGGATGATGCATGGATAGCTAGGTTCGGCCAATGGGCATAAATTAGCTCATATATGTTGCAACTTTTGGCTGAAAAGTGACCAGCAATTAAGAGGGTAATGAGCAGCCAATTCAAGTGTGAAAGCTCAACGTTGAAGAGTCATGGAGTGTGAACACATGGAACCGAAAAGCCAATATGCATCCAGCAAATGTGAAAGGATTAATTGACAGCTTTGGAGTTGGAAACATTAGCTCTCTTGACCGAATAGTCACCTCGGAATGCCAAATTCAACTCACCAATTTGATGCATGTATCTCCAGGTTCATTGAATCTATTGTGCATGCACCAAGCTAAATGAATCTCCACATTCGGCTCACCTTGCTAAATGAACCCCCACATTCGGCCAACCTACATAAATAGGAAGAACTAAGATTAATGATACGGGGTTGCGCGCGGACCAAGATCGAGTTGCCAAGTCACGAGAAACTCCTATGAAAGCTCTAGACGAATCAGATCTAAAATCAAAACAAAGAACAAGATTAAAAGCAAATCAGAATTGAATTGAAATTCCCCAAATTCAATTAAAAGAGCAGCAAGAAACAAAGAAATAGAATAAGCGAATCAAACAAAATTGAAAGTATGGAAAGGATGCGAATCTGCCAAGGGATTGATTCGGCCAAGAATGCCTAATTTCTAGCAATCAATTGATCCCCAAATTGAAAGAGATTCAATCGGCCAAATCCTAGGAATTGGGGATTTTTGAGAACGACTCTTTGCTGTCAATGAATGATGATTGAATTCGATTCTTTGAGTTGAATATGGCTGGAAAAGCAAAAGAAGAACAGCAAACAAATGAGATAAAGAATCGGCAGAAGTAGGAATAAAGAAATAAAACGAAACAGCAAGAAATAAAGAAAAAAATTGAACAGCAAGAATAAAAGATAAGTCCTAAAGATCCTTGAAATCCCGAAAGATCTCACAAATCTCTTCAAACGGCTCTAATCTCCCCTCCAAAGAATATCGATGGCAAGAAGAAGGTTGAAGATGGCTCGCACAATAAAAATATTGTTAAAACAACTTCTAAAGAAAACTCAAAAGAGAAATCTTGGAGAAAACTCAAAGAAAATTCTGCTCTCTCTAATCTGAAATTTAAGAATGAATCTAAGTGTTATGTACAAGGGGTGGCCAGCCATGCCTTTAAATAGGCCTCAAGTAATCCTAATCTAACAAGTAACTAATAAAATTAAACCTAATTAATAGAATAAATAAAGGAAAATTCGGCCAAGCATACATATGGGCTGTTTTTGGGCCGAATTTTACATGTATGTTCCTAAAGCTTAAAAATTAAATTAAACAATTAAAATGTTTATAAATTGGGCCCTTTGACATTTTGGCCTGATTTTCAACTAAGTATGAAGGAATTTCTTGATTGGGCTGGAATTTGGTTATTGGGCCTCGCCTTCAAGAATTTGGGCTCGTGATCCATCTCCTACCGAAATTGGGTCGTTGATGCTCGTAACAGAGATCCAATGTGCTTTGGCTGCAAGATTCGGTTTCTTGGACCAAGATTTCCAAGATTTGAAATCTTGATTTTCTTGATTCTTGAAGTCGCTCCAAACAACAAAATTGGGCCAAGATTCGGTTTCTTGACTTTCTTGAAAACAAGAAAGTGAATCTTGATTTTCTTGATTTGAGCCCATCACCTTCTTAAGCTTGGGTTGGGCCTTTGTGACTCGTATGATTCCCCCCTTCCTCAAAAAGATTCGTCCTCGAATCTGAAAAATCAAATGAATTCAACTTTCCTCTATCGAACGGGACTAATGGCATTGAGTCCACTGAAAGGAATAGCCATGAGATAGTAAATAGCAACGGAAACAAGCTTGTAGTCCAATCATAAGCATAACAGAACAGGTATAACGCATGTGAATGGACATATTCAGATTACCATGCAAACAATCTAATTTACTCGCCACTGCCTCGTCAAATATTCGAAACAAAGATGGACATGTTTTAAGGCATTAGTCGTCTCAAATTTGTCCCACAAACCATGAATAAATTGCGAGTAATAAATCAAATAGTAAACATAATCGTCACAAGTAGGTATTTGAAAAGATTCACATGGTTCACAGAGTTGCATAATCATACCATGCATTAATCGACGGTCTATAGATTCACTCACACATGCATTATCAAAAACAAGAATCTTTTTATCAACCATCAAAATAGATAGATCATCAATAAATAAAATAGGACAGTCAAGCACGTTTCGATCTAAGTGTTTATCAACACGATCTTTATCACTATCCGAGGAGTACAAAAGTGTTTCAAAGGTTTCAAGCATCTTACCTTGATAAGCTGAAGAATAAGGGTCGATTTTACCTTTTTCATTTAAAACAAACCTTCGCTCATCGGGGGAATAGTGTATTCGAAGCTCCGTTGTTGAGTTAACCTTTGTCAAATGGAACTCAAACTTCATGTACAACCACATAAACTGTTTAAGGCACAAATATAAATTGAAAACAAACTTGGCAAATTTCGTTACCTTATTCACCATAATAGATTTGCACAAATTCGAGGATTTTACATAAGGCAAATCAAAAGAGTAACAACTCACGCTTCCTTTCGTAATGACTTTATCAACCACAATCAAAGAATAACAACTAATCAGATCAAAATGAAGGGATCTTTTAAAAACTAAGTCACCAAAAGTTTTATCAATAATTTTCAAATCTGCACGGGACTCAGTTGCTAAAAATTCCTTACCTCGATTACCTTCAAGCTCATGTAGTCTGATTTCATCTTCAACCTTGCCTGTGTTGATCGTATGAAAGCGTCTTTCATCGGAAAGGTATTGAAGTTGAAAGTTATCTTTCGTATGTGGCCAATAGAAGTGTTCTATCCCACGTAAAGGTGGTAAACCTTTAGGGGTCTTACTAAAAACATCCTCATAATCCTGCAAAAAACATTGAAACACACTAGGCAAATTTTCGTTAATGTTAGATAAAGATAAATAGTTTTGCCTAAACCTCACAAGGATACAAGGCTGTTTATTGAGTAGGGCTCTCCGCACATCTTTTTTTGTTGCCATCAAATTTTTCACTCTCATTTTACCACTTGCGGATTCAGTCACCTTTGGGCTATTTAGATTTTGACTTTTTTCACTACTAGCCTCTTTTCTCTCTGTCTTTTGTATTTGTCCTTTCTCCCTTACCCCTTCACAAAATTTCATCATTTTTAATTGATCTTTCTATACATCATTGGGATTTAAAGGAACAAGAGTGAATTTTCGGCCTTTAAACACAAGAGAGTATCTATTAAGCTTGCCTTGGTGTGTAACATCACGATCAAATTGCCAAGGCCGTCCAAGGAGCAAGTGTGCCGCATGCATTGGGACCACATCACACCATACCTCATCCTCATAATTCCCGAGCTTAAAAGTGATCAAGGACTATTTTGTAACTTTAACTTCTGAGCATTCATTAAGCCACTGAAGGTGATACGGCTTAGGGTGCTCGATACAAGGTGATGTGATTCGGCCCGATTGATTGAGTCGGGTTCACTTAAGATGCCCGATCATCGACGAGAAGCTCGTTCAAATTTGTAGATAGATGGAGTTTGAATGTTTTATAAGCGGAAGGTAGGCGAAATGGGTTCAAAGGATGGGTTTTGGTTTGATGAAAGATAGGTTCGGTTTAACAAAGAATTAAGTTACAAAGATGATAAATAAATGGAAATGGATAAAGAACTCAAACTTTAAGAATGATTCAATACTAAAAAGTATTGCCCCGAGTCTTATATTGCTTAAGGTGAATTTTGATGAAGGATAGAAGCGGACCTTGACCTGTTACCTATATGGAGGTAAGAACCAAAGGTATAGGAAGATTGTTGAACGCCACACCGATTCAGTGATAAGTTCAATGGAGTTCGGATTGACACCACTAGCAAGCTAGATAAGTCGCTTCGAGACTCGAACGAAAGAAGAGAGGAGGTAACCTCACAAGAACAAAAGTTCTATTAAGTTTAATTGATCAAATTCTGTAACCTTTTACAATAAACAAGTAAGCTATTTATAAGCCTAAAATGCCTATTGATATTCGGCATCTATGTTGTTCACACAGGTATTTAACATGTTCACACAAATAGCATTAAAATTCAGTTCATGCTTGAAGATGGTAAATGAATTGGCCGAACCATCATGATGCTTCACTTGATGCATTCATGCATCCTTAGCCTTGAAGAATCTCCATAATTCTATGAATGTGAAGCTCTTTAATGATCCTACATCTCCCTTGGCTGAATGAGGCATTAATGTGCCTAAAATACTTGAATGGTCATCTTGAAAATGCATGAATCATGCATGAAACGTCCTATGTATTTTCCCCCATAAATATGATCCATGAATCTTCAAATACATGAACTTTCAACAACTCCCTCTTGCATGAACGTCCCAAATGCATGTGCTCCTTTAAATGCCATCCATTGAACCTCAATTGTGCATGCACACTCCCATACATTGCACCAATCCGTTCATGAACCTGCAGCAAATTAAATCAGCAAGTTAAATGCATTTCAAACACATTAAATTAGCAGCATATGAACTCAATAATTTGCACATTAAATTTGGCCATACATATTAACAATTTCAGACATATTTAAAACATCATAATTAATTAAGTATTTAAGTTAGATATAATTAAAACACTTAATTAATTATTTGTCCAAAATTAACAAATTAATTAACTTAAAATAAACAACTAATTCAACTAAAGACAAATTAAATGGTTTATTTCAGGAAAATAAATGCAAGCTAAAGAAAGCTAAAATAAGCTCATTGGGTTAAGATTGAGCTGAATTGAGCTTGAATGAGTTGACTTGAGCTCGAGTGAGCTGGAAACAAGCTAAACAGAGCTCAATGAGAAGGAATTGAACTAATTCAGCTTGCATGGATTTGCAAACAATGCTTAGGGAGCTGGTCCAAAAGTGTGCCCAAGGTATGGCCGTATCATCCCCTCCCTCTTTAAAGCGATTTATCCCCAAATCGGGCAATTTACTCGCAAAAAATCGTTGATGATTCTGAAAGCCACAATTGACTCTGATCAAAAGAAGCTCATTCGCATGCCCTCCCTCTTTAGGAGGGTACCACTTCACATTGTCACCTTTAAAAGAATAAAACAAATTAGTGACACAATGAAGATTAAACAAAAAGGAACTTTCCAAAATTTGATTCACAATTCGAACAAATAAACCGATACCAGGGTCAAAAATAGAAATTGTTCTTACCTTTTTTCTCGATAGAAACAAAACTAAATCACAAAACAGTCGAAAGGCATAATCTCGAAGATCAGAATTACAGAATCCAAGCCCTTTTAACAAGAACAAAGAATAATAATCTCCGGGGTCAAAAACAAAATTTTCTCTTGCCATTTCAATTTGATTTAGCAATTTCATGACAGACTTCATAGAAAGAACACTAAACATCTCAAAATGATTATCATGCAAAACATGTTCAGATCTTTTAGACCATAGTTGAGAACAACCTCTGAAAACAAAACATGTCTCATTTTCAAACTTAAAGACAAAGCATCATACAAACAAAGATTGTTTACACATTCATTCAAACAAAATTTACGATACTTGCTTTCTTTCATGGATGATTCATAATAACAAACTCCAGGATGAAAGACATGATTTTGACTACTCGATCCAAATGGCAAAAAGAGTCCTTTTATCTCCAACAATTTACACAAATTAAACAACGAGGGTGTTAGCATACTCAAATTCAAACAAGCAAACCCTTTACATTTCATTCGAAAAGATTTATGAAAACATGGAAATTTCACACCATAAATTAGATAATCCACATGATCAACACAACCAAGCAAATGATATGTCGACTTTTGATCACTCAATTCTAGATTTTGTTGGTGCTGATTTATTCGTTCTTCATCAAAAATCTTGCCAATACCATACTCAACAATACATTTCCATTCCTTTTCAATGGAATCAGATAAAATGAACAATTTATACGGACTTTCATCTTGCGCATCCAAAACATGCATTCCATTGCAAGTTAAAGATAAACAACCAATACCATCAAAATGATATTTTTCAAAAGCAAAAATCTTCTTATCATTAGACAAAACAGATGGATCATCATCAATCAAAGAATGACAAATAGCCATGTCAAAGTTCAGATTCTTTCTAAAGACCAAATCATCAACAGTGTGTCCATCAACAATCGAGTAAGGCAGAAGTGCTTTAAAATTTTCAACATTCATACCTTGCTTACCTTTTGGCATAGGCGAACTAGGATCGTTGAGAACATTACCTTTTTCAGCCAAAGTGAACCTTCTCTCCTTCGAGAGGTATTGGAGTTGAAAATTATCGTCACTTGGCCTTCCGGAGACCTGAAAAGAGGAAACAAAACAAGACAAATTCTCATGTGGTTTAGTAAACAAATTCCTCACTTTTTCTTGCTCTTTTGCCTCATTTTCTCTCGTTTGTTTTTCTAACTCATTGTCTTTTCTTTCTTTTTCAATTTTCTCTTTTTCCTCACACTTTTGTTCAATCTCAATTTCTTTTTCGATTTCTTTCTCTTTTTCACATCCTTTTTCAATCTCAATTTCTTTTTCCATGACACTCGTTTCTTTTACACTCTCGTTTCTTTCTTCAATCTCACTCTCTTTTTCAATTTCTTGTTCCTTTTCTTTCATTTCTTTTTTTCGTCTCTCTATTTCATTCCATATATGCTCATTTTCTCTCATCAACATTTCTTGTCTTTCCTTTCTTCTTATTTCTTTTTCTTTTTGCCTCTCTCTTTCATTATAGGATGGAGATGTTACAAATGAATCAGCACGAAATGACTCTCGTTGGGTATAATTGGAATGACTTTCATACAAAAAATGATCACCTCTTCGAGATTGATTCTTGGCGGACGAATACCTTGGTGCATACGAAGGACTACTTGTGATTTCTCGTTCTTCACCTCGGAAAGCTTCAAACTCAAAACTTGCTTTGCTTCGTCTTGAGTTCCTCGTTGAATAGGAATCATGGTATGAATCTCTTCCCAAAAAATCAATGGATGTGTGCCTTCGTGATGATCTTGTCTCCGTCTCTTCACCTGGTGAGTTTGGCTTACATCGGGCTCTTTCCTCCACTCGATCCAATCGATCATGCAATTTATCAAATTTTGATTTCACCATTCTACGCATCTCTTGCATCAAATATTGGAATTCTGATTCGGGAAATGTTTCTCGAGACATGATTAAGTAACAAGAAGAAGATGTTAGAAAAATAATAATAAAAAAATAAATACCTTACCACAAACCTCACAAATTTGCTCGAAAAGGAAATAATGATTTTCACTCGCACTCGTGTTTACATTCAAATTTTGGCTTTTTCTTTGATGTAATTTCACTCGTGCCTTTTTCCACTCAACCTCTTCTCACAATTTCGTGATTTGTCTCGGTAGACTTAATTTGCTGCTTCAGGGTCGGTTTCAAATTGGTTTACAAAGGAAATAACATCAGGTGTAGGGTAGGCTAAACAAAGAACAAATTTTGTTTAAAGTGTGGCGTTGGAATGGGTAAATAATGGTAGGAAGGGAAACTTGATGATCGGAGTAAATAAGATAAGAAAATAAAAACTCGTAAGACTTTTCACTTTTTTTTTAACTTGATTTTTTTTTGCTTACCTTTTTTTTTCTTTCTTTTTTTTTGCTCGATTTTTTTTCACCTTTTTTTTGAATTTTTTTTTTCAATTTTCTTTTTTTAATCCAATACAATAGTAAGCCAAATACAATAAAGAAAAGAGAAAATAAAATAAAATTACAACTCGAGATTTTTTTTTGAAACTTTTTTTGACAAACCTATCTTTCGAGATAGCTACGAACGTCGGTGCTCCTCGTTTTGCAAGCTCTGATACCAAATGATGTGATCCGGCCCGATTGATTGAGCCGGGTTCACTTAAGATGCCCGATCGTCGACGAGAAGCTCGTTCAAATTTGTAGATAGATGGAGTTTGAATGTTTTATAAGCGGAAGGTAGGCGAAATGGGTTCAAAGGATGGGTTTTGGTTTGATGAAAGATAGGTTCGGTTTAACAAAGAATTAAGTTACAAAGATGATAAATAAATGGAAATGGATAAAGAACTCAAACTTTAAGAATGATTCAATACTAAAAAGTATTGCCCCGAGTCTTATATTGCTTAAGGTGAATTTTGATGAAGGATAGAAGCGGACCTTGACCCGTTACCTATATGGAGGTAAGAACCAAAGGTATAGGAAGATGGTTGAACGCCACACCGATTCGGTGATAAGTTTAATGGAGTTCGGATTGACACCACTAGCAAGCTAGATAAGTCGCTTCGAGACTCGAACGAAAGAAGAGAGGAGGTGACCTCACAAGAACAAAAGTTCTATTAAGTTTAATTGATCAAATTCTGTAACCTTTTACAATAAACAAGTAAGCTATTTATAAGCCTAAAATGCCTATTGATATTCGGCATCTATGTTGTTCACACAGGTATTTAACATGTTCACACAAATAGCATTAAAATTCAGTTCATGCTTGAAGATGGTAAATGAATTGGCCGAACCATCATGATGCTTCACTTGATGCATTCATGCATCCTTAGCCTTGAAGAATCTCCATAATTCCATGAATGTGCAGCTCTTTAATGATCCTACATCTCCCTTGGCTGAATGAGGCATTAATGTGCCTAAAATACTTGAATGGTCATGTTGAAAATGCATGAATCATGCATGAAACGTCCCATGTATTTTCCCCCATAAATATGATCCATGAATCTTCAAATACATGAACTTTCAGCAACTCCCTCTTGTATGAATGTCCCAAATGCATGTGCTCCTTTAAATGCCATCCATTGAACCTCAATTGTGCATGCACAGTCCCATACATTGCACCAATCCGTTCATGAACCTGCAGCAAATTAAATCAGCAAGTTAAATGCATTTCAAACACATTAAATTAGCAGCATATGAACTCAATAATTTGCACATTAAATTTGGCCAACATATTAACAATTTCAGACATATTTAAAACATCATAATTAATTAAGTATTTAAGTTAGATATAATTAAAACACTTAATTAATTATTTGTCCAAAATTAACAAATTAATTAACTTAAAATAAACAACTAATTCAACTAAAGACAAATTAAATGGTTTATTTCAGGAAAATAAATGCAAGCTAAAGAAAGCTAAAAATAAGCTCATTGGGTTAAGATTGAGCTGAATTGAGCTTGAATGAGTTGACTTGAGCTCGAGTGAGCTGGAAACAAGCTAAACAGAGCTCAATGAGAAGGAATTGAACTAATTCAGCTTGCATGGATTTGCAAACAATGCTTAGGGAGCTGGTCCAAAAGTGTGCCCAAGGTGTGGCCGTATCACAAGGTAACTTTAAGGAATCCACAAAATAACTGCTAACTAGATTCGAACAACTCCCACTACCAATAATAAGTGAATATAAGTTACCTTTTATAAAACACCTAGAATGGAAAATATTGGTCCTTTGGTTATCAAAATCGTCTCCCATTTGGCTATTAAGGGTTCGGTGGACTACCATCTTATTTTTTTCCTCTTTTTTTTTGAAATACCTGCAAAATAAACACTCAACACTCAAAAATAAAAGTTAGCAAACCTCACCGTTAATCACTCAAAAAGAAAATTCATATTCTCAATGAGGTAGAATTCAATCTTGTGAGTTCTTTCTCAGAGTTTATATCAACTAATTAGAGAGTGGATGAACCGATCTACCAAAGAATCCTAATTTGCACTAGGATGCCAAAAACTGACGAGACACCAATTGATTCGTGTTGCACCGAGGAAGAAGTTGTGCACACGTTTAAATCCTACTAACAAAAGAAACAAGAAGGTGTTAGATAACGTAAAGGAAGAATAAAGGCAAACAAATGAAAACCTATAGCTAAGAATCAATAAAAATTGCTCAAAATAGAAAACCCGAAAAACTGCGGAGTAACTTGATAACTTCGTTTGAGGTGTTCCCGATCTCCAAAAATCACGAAATTAAATCTGAAATGTCCTTATATATTTAATTTTTGATCTGGAAAGTTTGGACACCAAATTCAACCTGCTGAATCTTTTTTTAAATTTTTATTGAATTTCTTATTTTTTGATTTTTTTGACTTTTTTGACTGATTTTTTTGCGGCGTTAATTTTTTAATATTCAATAACAGTGCCACAAATATGTATGTAAAATTTCAGATCAATTGGACAATGTTTACCCACTTAAATGAATTTTTTTTCGAATAATTTTTCTGGGTAAAACTGCTGTTTGTGCTTTAAAAAATTGAGATCAGTTTAGAAATCAACCAAGAACACCAAAAACGCCCAAAATCTGATACCAAATGATACGGGGTTGCGCACGGACCAAGACCGAGTTGCCAAGTCACGAGAAACTCCTATGAAAGCTCTAGACGAATCAGATCTGAAATCAAAACAAAGAACAAGATTAAAAGCAAATCAGAATTGAATTGAAATTCCCCAAATTCAATTAAAAGAGCAGCAAGAAACAAAGAAATAGAATAAGCAAATCAAACGGAATTGAAAGTATGGAAAGGATGCGAATCTGCCAAGGGATTGATTCGGCCAAGAATGCCTAATTTCCAGCAATCAATTGATCCCCAAATTGAAAGAGATTCAATCGGCCAAACCCTAGGAATTGGGGATTTTTGAGAACGACTCTTTGCTGCCAATGAATGATGATTTAATTCGATGCTTTGAGTTGAATATGGCTGGAAAAGCAAAACAAGAACAACAAAAAAATGAGATAAAGAATCGGCAGAAGTAGGAATAAAGAAATAAAACGAAACAGCAAGAAATAAAGAAAAGAAATTGAACAGCAAGAATAAAAGATAAGTCCTAAAGATCCTTGAAATCCCGAAAGATCTCACAAATCTCTTCAAACGGCTCTAATCTCCCCTCCAAAGAATATCGATGGCAAGAAGAAGGTTGAAGATGGCTCCCACAATCAAAAGATTGTTAAAACAACTTCTAAAGAAAGCTCAAGAGAGAAATCTTAGAGAAAACTCAAAGAAAATTCTGCTCTCTCAAATCTGAAATTTAAGAATGAATCTAAGTGTTATGTACAATGGGTGGCCGGCCATGCCTTTAAATAGGCCTCAAGTAACTAATAAAATTAAACCTAATTAACAGAATAAATAAAGGAAAATTTGACCAAGCATATATATGGACTGTTTTTGGGCCGAATTTTACATGTATGTTGATATGATCCGGCCCAGGTTAATCGAGTCGTTTCACGTAGATGCCCGATCGTCAATGAGGAGTTTCGTACCAAAAGGATGGTTTGTTTGTAATCGGCTAAAAATATGTAGTAAAGTGATGGATATAAGTTCACAAAGGGGTAAGTAGGATATGGATAGGTTTGACAACAAGGGGATGGAGAAAGATAGCTAATTTGTTTGGCTCAGTTTAAGGATAAAATAATAAGGATAAAATATAAGATATTCGGTGGGGATGGATAAGTGAACTTAGACACCAGAAACGATTCAACACTAAAGAGTGTCACCCCGATTTCTATTTGGTTAAGGTGGATTTGCGGAATTGTAGAAGGGTTGAACGCCACACCAATGCAAGGTGATAAGTTCAAAAGAGAACGATAGATGCCACTAGCACGCTAGATAAGTCAGATCGAGACTCGTACGAAATAGGATAGGAGGAAACCTCTCAATCAAGTTTTCAATAATCAAATTTTGTAACCTTTTACAATAAACAAAATAAACTATTTATAGGCTCTCTAATGCCTATTAAAATTCAGCTACTAATGTGTTCACACAACAATTAAAAATGTTCACACTTCAAGCATTAAATCTCTGTTCATGGATAGTGTAAGTTCATGCATGGTTGAATAATCATGTTTCTTCCCAAAACTTGTTCATGCATGCTTAACCAATAAGAAAGCTTCCTTGTTCCATGAATGTGCATCTTCAATTCATATCCAATCCCTCTTGGACGAATGCTAGGTGCATGGGTCATGCATCTCTCTTAATTAAAGCTTTAATGATGGGCTGGTTCATGAATGGAAGCATGTACCTTGTAAATTCGTTCTCCCTTTTGTACATGCACATTATACATTCAATGTGATGAATTAAGGTAATATTCCCTCCCTTTGGACGTTCATGAATCCACCCATACATGTATAGGAGCTGATTGGTCAAGTTGAGGTGTGAATGGCTTAAATGCTGCCTTAGGAATACGATCGGCCAAGCTTGTGCTTTAAGTTGCTAGACACCTTTTGGCCAAATACGTGCCTTGGAGAGCCAAATGGATCAGCCACCATTCATTGAAAGAGGCCTTACATGCACCGTCCCATACATTGAACCTATTATGCATGAACCCTGTTTAATTACTCTCCAAATTCAGCTCACCTACGAAAACACATGAACCAAAATTAAATCACATAAAATTCAGCTGAACAAACATTAATATAATTTAGACACACTAATTAAACATAAATTAAATTAGACAAATTTAATAAAGTCTTAACAAGACATATTAAATTCGGCCAAGACACATTTAAAACATGTAATAAGTCAAAACATAATTATGAGCTGTAGTAATTTAAGCTAAATTAATAAATTACATAATTTATTCAGACATTAAAATAAATGAGTTGAAATAAACTTAAGCCAAGCTCAAACGAGCTAAAGTAAGCTAAATTGAGCTCAAACGAGCTAAATTAAGCTCATGTGAGCTAAATCGAGCTGGGAAAAACTAAGATTGAGCTTGTTGAGCTGAGATTGAGCTTTATCTTGCACTTGGGGCCCTCGTGTTTAGGCCAATCATGATAGCAACGAGTGGTGCCACAACATGATGCGATTGAGATCACATCATATGTTCCTAAAGCTAAAAAAATTAAATTAAACAATTAAAATGTTTATAAATTGGGCCATTTGACATTTTGGCCTGATTTTCAACTAAGTATGAAGGAATTTCTTGATTGGGCTGGAATTTGGTTATTGGGCCTCGCCTTCAAGAATTTGGGCTCGTGATCCATCTCCTACCGAAATTGGGTCGTTGATGCTCGTAACGGAGATCCAATGCGCTTTGGCTGCAAGATTCAGTTTCTTGGACCAAGATTTCCAAGATTTGAAATCTTGATTTCTTGATTCTTGAAATCGCTCCAAACAGCAAAATTGGGCCAAGATTCGGTTTCTTGACTTTCTTGAAAACAAGAAAGTGAATCTTGATTTTCTTGATTTGAGCCCATCACCTTCTTGAGCTTGGGTTGGGCCTTTGTGACTCGTATGAATTAATGTGGTATTCAGCTGAACTAAATTAAGAATAAAAACAAGACACATTAATTCGGTCAACAATGTTACTAAAATCAGCTCATTAAATTCGGCAGCTTTAAAGCAACTTTAAATCATGTAATAAAACTTGAAATATTAAAAACATGCAACAAACATATTAATAAGCTGTAATAAACTAATTAAATCGACTTAAATAAATATTCAGCTATTAAATTAATGTCTAGTTGATATTGAGCTGAATTGAAAATGTTTGAGCTGAAGTTGAGCTAATTCGAGCTCATTGAGCTGAAATGGAAGTTAATTCAGCTCGTATTAAAGTGCACGGATTGCTTTTCGAGTTGGTCCAAGCTTCCTCGATGTGACCAACCAAGATCTCGCCCCAAACTTTGTCAACTAAAGCCGAAACAGCCTCCTTGAATTGCTTAGCTCGTGATCGGGTGATGGGACCTTGGGGCAACTCCAACGGCTCCTTGTTCGAGCTAGGTAGGACTTGAGGCGTAGCCGTATCATTTGGCATCAAGAAACGTTCTTTAATTCATAATTTTCATTCTTTCTTGCTGTCCAAGTATTCTGCTTCTAATCCAATTCGGTTTGCTGGGTTTTTGAGTTTAATTTGCTGTTTGTGTTCTCCTTGTCAAACTCGGCTTGGGGATTCATTTATTGAAGTTAAATTTTGTTTTCATTGCGTCTAAACAACCCTATTAATAAGTGTTTTGATTATTGTCTGATTCCTTCTGGTTTTGTGGTGTTTCTTTATAGATCTATTACTGCTAAGATTGATTTTCTATTTTTGTTTCAGATCCAAGTGTCTATCGTTTTCGTAGGATTTTTTTTCCTGGAAACTCAATATTGGTCCGCGCACGATCCCCTATCATTTGGTATTAGATTTTGGGCGTTTTGGGTGTTCTTGGTTGATTTCTAAACTGATTTCCTTTAAAAAAACAACATATAGCAGTTTTTACCCAGAAAAATTTTGGAAAAAAATTAATTTGAGTGGGAAAATGTTGTCCGATTGGTCTGAAATTTTATATGCATATTTGTGGCACTATTATATAATATTAAAAAATATCTCCCACAAAAAAATCAGTAGAAAAGTCAAAAAATAGAAAAAGATGAAATTAAATAAAAATTAAAAAAATATTCTGCGGGTTGAGTTTAGTGCTAAAACTTTCCAGATCAAATATAAAATATTTAAGGACATTCCAGTTTAAATTTCGTTATTTTTGGAGATCGGGAACACCTCAAACGAAGTTGTCAAGTTACTCCGCAGTTTTTTCGAGTTTTCGGGTATCAGCAATTTTGATTGAGTCTTAGCTCTAGGTGTTCATTTGTTTTTCTTTTATTCTTCCTTTGCACTATCTAACACCTTCTTTTTTCTTGTTTTAGTAGGATTTAAAACTGTGCACAATTCATCCTCGGTGCGACACAAATCAATTGGTGTCTCGTCACTTTTTGGACTCCTAGTACAATTAAGATTCTTTGGTAGTTACGGTTCATACACTTTCTAATTGATTGATATAGACTCTACTAAAGAACTCACAAGACTAAATTCTACCTCTTTGAGAATTTGATTTTCCTTTTTGATGTGAGCTCACCTATGAACAACGTAGAGCTCGAACAAGAAGCTATCAAGCTGCCCATTGGTCCGATAACGCGAGCTAGAGCCAAACAATTCAAGGATGCTATTTCAGCAATGGTGGAACGAATTGTGGAAAATGATAGCAAAGAATTCAAAAACGAGCTCAACATGTTCAATTTTTGGGAAGCTGAATTTCGTTCCAGCTAATAAAATTTGTTGCTGGAATTTTTAGACCATTTAAATTAAGCATTTAAATAAGTTTTACTACATCTTATAAATATGTCTTTAATTAATATAAGTGTTTAATTTGTCTTAGTTAAATTAAAGATGTCTTGATGATGCAAGTCACAAAGGCCTTAGATGCGTATACGAAGGAAAAAGAAAATCAAGATTCACTTTCTTGTTTTCAAGAAAATCAAGAAACCGAATATTGGTCCAATTTTTCTGTTTTGAGCAATTTAAAGAATCAAGAAAATCAAGATTTCAAATCTTGGAAATCTTCGTCCAAGAAACCGAATCTTGCAACTAAGGCACATTGGATATCAATTACGAGCATTAACAAGCCAGCTTCGGGAGAGAACAGATTACAAGCCCAAGTTCTTGAAGACAATGCCCAATAAGATGTTCCAAGCCCAATCCAGAAGTTTAAATTAGACTTAGCAGAAAATCAGGCCAAATTGTCAAAGTGACCCAATTTAATTCTTTAAATACTTAATTTTAATTTTTAGACTTTATAAATAAATTTCTATGTAAAAATTTTGTTCAAGAGGCCCATTTAAAGGCCTTGGACGAAATTCCCCTTTGAAAGTCAAAATTAGGGTTTTTTTTTAAGTTTTCCTAGTAGGGCTAGGAAAGTAGTTAGGAGGCCTATATATATGGCTTGACTAGCCACCCTTAAACACATTGAACAATACACTTGAAATCATATTTTGATTGCTTGCAAATTCTCTTGAGTTTTTCTCCAAGAATTTTCTCTTGAGTTTTCTTTAGAAGTAGTTTTAATAATCTTTTAGATTGTGGGAGCCATCTTCAGCCTTCTTATTGCCATTGTTCTTCATTGGAGGGAAGATTAGAGCCGTTTGAAGGGAGTTGTGAAATCTTTCAGGATTTCAACGCTTCTTAGGACTTTCTTTATTTTCTTGTTGTTCGTTCTTCTTTATTAATTTCTGCTTGTGTTGATTTATTGATTAACTTGGGATTAATTGTTCTTGTTGCGTTTCAGCCTTCCCAAACTTCAAAATCTTATTCGGCTTTGTTCTTAGGCATCAAGAAACGTTCTTCATTCATAATTTCCAAATTTCTTGCTGCCCAAGTATTTCTTATTCTATTCGATTTGGATTTCTTGATCTCACAAGTTTAGTTCTCTGTTTTCTGTTTTCGTTGCACCAATTTGTTTATAGATCTCGTAGGACTTTCCTGTGACTTGACAACTCGATCTTTGTCCACGCGCAACCGCTCTATCATTTGGTATCAGATTTTGGGCGTTTTGGGTGTTCTTGGTTGATTTCTAAACTGATCTTCTTTTTAAAATAGCAAACAACAGTTTTTACCCAGAAAAAATTTTGGAAAAAAATTCATTTGAGTGGGTAAATGTTGTCCGATTGGTCTAAAATTTTATATGCATATTTTTCAAACTGTGATAGATTATTAAAAAATATTTTCCATAAAAAATCTGTAGAAAAAGTCAAAAAAATTGAAAAAGACAATCAAGAAAAAAATTAAAAAAATATTTAGCGGGTTGATTTTAGAGCTGAAACTATCCAGATCAAAAATAAAATATTTAAGGACATTCCAGTTTAAATTTTATGATTTTTGGAGATCAGGAACACTTCGAACGAAGTTGTCAAGTTACTCCGCAGTTTTTCGGGTTTTCAGGTTTCAACAATTTTTATTGATTCTTAGCTGTAGGTTTTCATTTGTTTGCTTTTTATTCTCCCTTTACAATATATAACACCTTCTTGTTTCTTTTGTTAGTAGGATTTAAAAGTGTGCACAATTCTTCCTCGGTACGACACAAATCAATTGGTGTCTCGTCATTTTTTTGGACTCCAAGTGCAAATTAGGATTCTTTGGTAGTTTCGGTTCATACACTTTCTAATTGATTGATATAGACTATACTAAAGAACTCACAAGACTGAATTCTACCTCTTTGAGAATTTGATTTTCCTTTTTGAGTGAATAATGGCGAGGTTTGTTAATTTTTTTTTCAGTGTTGAGTGTTTGTTTTGCAGGTATTTCAAAAAAAGAGAAAAAAATCAGATGGTAGTCCGCCGCACCCTTAACATCCAAATGGGAGACGATTTTGATCACCAAAGGACCAATATTTTCCATTCTAGATGTTTTATAAAAGGTAACTTATGTTCACTTATTATTGATAGTGGGAGTTGTTCGAATGTAGTTAGCAGTTATTTGGTGGATTCTTTAAAGTTGCCTTGTACCAAACACCCTAAGCCATATCACCTTTACTGGCTTAATGAATGTTCGGAAGTTAAAGTTACAAAATAGTCCTTGATCACTTTTAAGCACGGGAATTACGAGGATGAGGTATGGTGTGATGTGGTCCCAATGCATGCGACACACTTGCTCCTTGGACAGCCTTGGCAATTTGATCGTGATGTTACACACCAAGGCAAGCTCAATAGATACTCTCTTGTGTTTAAAGGCTGAAAATTCACTCTTGCTCCTTTAAATCGCAATGATGTATATAAAGATCAATTAAAAATGTTGAAATTTTGTGAGGGGGTAAGGGAGAAAGGACAAATAAAAAAGACAGAGAGAAAAGAGGCTAGAAGTGAAAAAAGTCCAAATTTAAATGGCCCAAAGGTGAGTAAATCCGCAAGTGGTAAAACTAGAGAGAAAATTTTGATTGCAACAAAAAAAAGATGTGCGGAGAGCCCTACTCAATAAACAGCCTTGTATCCTTGTGAGGTTTAGGCAAAACTATTTATCTCTATCTAACATTAATGGATATTTACTTAGTGTGTTTTAATGTCTTTTGCAGGATTATGTGGATGTTTTTAGTGAGGCCCCTAAAGGTTTACCACCTTTACATGGGATAGAACACTTCCATTGGCCACATATGAAGAAGGGTGTCGAAAAGGTATGTTCTAAGTGCATCACATGTAAACAAGCAAAATCTAAGGTAATGCCTCACGACCTTTACACTCCTTTGCCGATTCCTACTTCACCATGGGTAGACTTATCCATGGATTTTATTCTAGGATTGCCACGAACTAAGAAAGGAAGTGTGAGTTGTTATTCTCTTGATTTGCCTTGTGTAAAATCCGCGAATTTGTGCAAATCTGTTTTGGTGAATAAAAAAAGTTTTGAATGTATGTTGGTATGTATGAAAAAATCCTCATGGTTTAACTTGATTTGTTTAATGAAATCTTTGTTACACTTCGGCATGACTAATCAAAATCAAGTTTTTAAACCCGGAATCTACTTTGGTATATTTTGTTGGAAAATTAAGCATCATCTATTGTGTGCAAATACTTTCTATTGTTTTGATACTTGGTTTTTGAATAAGGTAACGAAATTTGCCAAATTTGTTTTCAATTTATATTCATGCCTTAAACAGTTTCTGTGGTTGTACATGAAGTTTGAGTTCCATTGGACAAAGGTTAACTCAACAACGGAGCTTCGACTACACTATGCCCCCGATGAGCGAAGGTTTGTATTAAATGGAAAAGGTAAGATTGACCCTTACTCTTCTGCTTATAAAGGTAAGATGCTTGAAACTTTTGAAACGCTTTTATACTCCTCGGATAGTGACAAAGATCGTGTTGATGATTTAATTTTTGTAAAACACTTAGATCAAAACGTGCTTGACTGTCCTATTGATACGAGTCACAAAGGCCTTAGATGCGTACACGAAAGAAAGAGAAAATCAAGATTTATTTTCTTGTTTTCAAGAAAATCAAGAAACCGAATATTGGCCCAATTTTGCTGTTTGGAGCGATTTCAAGAATCAAGAAAATCAAGATTTCAAATCTTGGAAATCTTGGTCCAAGAAACCAAACCTTGCAGCCAAAGCGCATTGGATCTCCGTTACGAGCATCAACGAGCCAATTTCGGTAGGAGATGGACTACAAGCGCAAGTTCTTAAAGGTAAGGCCCAATAAGAGGATTCCAAGCCCAACCAAGAAGTCAACCCATATTTAGTTGAAAATCAGGCCAAATTGTTAAAGGGCCCAATTTGCAAAAATTTTAATTGTTTAATTTAATTTTTAGACTTTAGGAGTATTATATGTTAAAATTCAGCCCAAGCAGCCCATTAAAATACCTTGGCCGAATTTCCCTCTTATTTTTTGTTAATTAGGTTTTTTTTTTAAGTTTTCCTAATGAGATTAGGAAATAGTTATAAGGCCTATTTAAAGGCATGGTCGGCCACCCTTGTGACATTACACATTACAATTACATTGAAATTTCAGATTTGTTTTGAGTGAAAATTCTCTTTGAGTTCTTCAAGAATTTTCTCTTGAGTTTTCTTTAGAAGTAGTTTTAACAATTTTTTTTGATTGTGGGAGCCATCTTCAGCCTTCTTCTTGCCATTGATCTTTATTGGAGGGGAGATTAGAGCTGTTTGAAGGGAGTTGTGAAATCTTTCTCGATTTCAAGGCTTCTTAGGACTTTTCTTTATTCTATTGCTATTCATTCTTCTTTATGAAATTCTGCTTGTGCCGACTTGTTGAATAATTTGGGATTAATTGTTCTTGTTTCGTTTCAGCCATTTCAAACTTCAAGATCTGATTTAACACTTCCTTGGACATAAAGAAACGTTTTTGATTCACAAAAATTCCCCTTTTCTTGCCTTCCAATCCCTAGACCTAGTTTCAATTGATTTCGCAATCTGTTTTTGATTCACAAAAACATTTAGAGTTTTCGTAGGAGTTTCTCGTGACTTGTCAACTCGATCTTGGTCCACGCGCAACCCTATATCACCTATTTTATTTATTGATGATATATTTGTTTTGATGGTTGATAAAAATATTCTTGTTTTTGATAATGCATGTGTGAGTGAATTTATAGACCATCGATTAATGCATGGTATGATTGTGCAACTCTGTGAACCGTGTGAACCTTTTCAAATACCTACTTATGATGATTACATTTACCATTTGATTTATTACTCGCGATTTATTCATGGTTTGTGGAAACAATTTGAGATGATTGAATACCTTAAAACATGTTCATCTTTGTTTCGAATAATTGACAAGGCATTGGCGAGTAAATTAGCTTGTTTGCATGGTAATCTGAATCTGTCCATTCGCATGCGTTATACTCATTTTGTTATGCTTATGTTTGGACTACAAGTTCTACTTTCAATGTGGTTGACTTATCTCCATTTGATTTTTCAGATTCGAGGACGAATCTTTTTGAGGAAGGGGGAATGATACAAGTCACAAAGGCCTTAGATGCGTATACGAAGGAAAAAGAAAATCAAGATTCACTTTCTTGTTTTCAAGAAAATCAAGAAACCGAATCTTGGTCCAATTTTTCAATTTCAAGAATCAAGAAAATCAAGATTTCAAATCTTGGAAATCTTCGTCCAAGAAATCGAATCTTGCAACTAAGGCACATTGGATATCAGTTATGAGCATTAACAAGCCAATTTCGGGAGAGAACGGATTACAAGCCCAAGTTCTTGAAGATCAGGCCTAATAAGATGTTCCAAGCCCAATCTAGAAGTTTAAATTAGACTTAGCTGAAAATCAGGCCAAATTGTCAAAGTAGCCCAATTTAATTCTTTAAATTCTTAATTTTAATTTTTAGACTTTATGAATAAATTTCTATGTAAAAATTTAGTCCAAGAGGCCCATTTAAAAGCCTTGGATGAAATTCCCCTTTGAAAGTTAAAATTAGGGTTTTTTTAAGTTTTCCTAGTAGGGCTAGGAAAGTAGTTAGGAGGCCTATATATATGGCTTGGCCAGCCACCCTTAAACACATTGAACAATACACTTGAAATCATAATTTGATTGCTTGCAAATTCCCTTGAGTTTTTCTCTAAGAATTTTCTCTTGAGTTTTCTTTAGAAGTAGTTTTAACAATCTCTTAGATTGTGGGAGCCATCTTCAGCCTTCTTCTTGCCATTGTTCTTCATTGGAGGGAAGATTAGAGCCGTTTGATGAGAGTTGTGAAATCTTTCGGGATTTCAAGGCTTCTTAGGACTTTCTTTATTTTCTTATTGTTCGTTCTTCTTTATTAATTTCTGCTTGTGCTGATTTATTGATTAACTTGGGATTAATTGTTCTTGTTGCGTTTTAGCCTTTCCAAACTTCAAGATCTTATTCGGCTTTGTTCTTAGGCATCAAGAAACGTTCTTCATTCATAATTTCCAGATTTCTTGCCACCCAAGTATTTCTTATTTTATTCGATTTGGATTTCTTGATCTCACAAGTTTAGTTCTCTGTTTTCTATTTTCGTTGCGCCAATTTGTTTATAGATCTCATAGGACTTTCCCGTGACTTGACAACTCGATCTTGGCCCGCGCACAATCTCCTATCACTTGATTTCATTTAGTTTGTCTAAATTAATACATGTATTAAATCTGTCCAGCCGAATTTATGTGTCATGTTTTATTAATATTTAAGTTGTCACAATGTTAATTATGATGTTTACATTATGTTTTAATTTAAGTTCAGCTGAATTTGTTTGAATTAATTAAGTTCATTTGTTTTAATTCAGGTGTAGCCGAATTTGGAGATTCATTGGCTAGATGCATGCATGTAGATTCAATGAATGTGAAGATACATGTGCAGCTGGTATAATGCATTGAAGCTGATTAATTTTGGCTCTCTTCAAGGCAACTATTCAGCCAAGAGTCAGCAGCCAGTTCAACTGATATGAGTCAAAAGGCCCAACCGAAGCAATAGATTGCTTATCTTGCATTAAAACGGCACCAATTCCAATTCTTGAAGCATCACATCAAGTTCAAAAGTATTAGAAAAATTTGGTAATTTAAGAAGAGGAGCAGAACATAACTTAGCTTTTAGGGTCTGAAAAGCCTTTTCTTGGGTTTCACCCCATTTGAAACCCACTGATTTCTTTATAACCTCTGTTAATGGGGCAGCGATAGTAGAGAAATCTTTCACTAATCGTCTATAGAAGCTACCTAAACCATGGAAAGATCTCACATTAGTTACGGCCACTCCTTGATTGCCTTGACTTTGTCCTCATCGACATGAATACCTTGAGCACTAACTATGAAGCCTAAGAATATTAGTTTATCACAACAGAATGTGCATTTATCAAGGTTGGCAAATAATTTTCAGCTTGCAGAATATCCAAAACGGTTCTAACATGGAAAACATGATCATCTAATGTCTTGGAGTAAATTAAAATATCATCAAAGTAAACTACTACGAATTTACCCAAGTGAAGCCTTAAAACATGATTCATTAATCTCATAAATGTACTAGGTGCATTAGTAAGGCCGAAAGGCATAACTAACCATTCTTACAATCCAAATTTTGTTTTAAAGGCTGTTTTCCATTCATCCCCTTCCCTCATTCGAATTTGATGATAATCGCTTTTCAAATCAATTTTAGTAAATATGACTAAACCATGTAATTCATCAAGCATATCATCAAGTCTAGGAATTGGGTGTCGATACTTTACCGTTATTTTGTTGATTGGATGGCAATCAACACACATTCGATACGTACCATCTTTCTTTGGTACCAATAAGATAGGAACGACACAAGGACTTAGGCTCTCACGAATGTGCCCTTTGTCTAGTAATTCATCAACTTGCCTTTGCAATTCCTTTGTGTCCTCGGGATTGTATCTATAGGCTGGTCGATTTGGTATTGAAGCTCCGGGTACTAAGTCAATTTGATGCTTTATCCCTCAAAAAGGTGGTAAACCTTTAGGGGCCTGACTAAAAACATCCTCATAATCCTGCAAAAGAGACTGAAACATACTAGGCAAATTTTCGTTAATGTTAGATAAAGATAAATAATTTTTCCTAAACCCCATAAGGATACAAGGCTGTTTATTGAGTAGGGCTCTCCTCACATATTTTTTTTGTTTCCAAAAACTTTTCTCTGCTCATTTTACCACTTGTGGATTCACTCACCTTTTGGCTTTTTAAATTTTGACTTTTTCCACTTCTAGCCTATTTTCTCTCTGTCTTTTGTACTTGTCCTTTCTCCCTTGCCCCCTCACAAAATTTCATCATCTTCAATTTATCTTTATATACATCAGTGGGATTTAAAGGAGCAAAAGTGAATTTTCTACCTTTAAACACAAGGGAGTATCGATTAAGCTTACCTTGGTCTGTAACATCGCGATCAAATTGCCAAGGCCGTCCAAGGAGCAAGTGTCCCGCATGCATTGGGACCACTTCACACCATACTTAATCCTCATAATTCCCGAGCTTAAAAGTGACCAAGGACTGTTTCGTAACTTTAACTTCGGAACATTCGTTAAGCCACTGAAGGTGATATGGCTTAGGGTGTTTGGTACAAGGAAACTTTAAAGAATCCACCAAATAGCTACTCACTACATTCGAGCAACTCCCACTATCAATAATGAGTGAACATAAGTTACCTTTAATAAAACACCGAGAATGGAAAATATTAGTCCTTTGGTTGTCATCATCTTTCATCTGGATGTTAAGGGTTCGACGAACTACAAGGCATTAAAAATCAGCAAAGTCCCGTTCTTTTGGTGGTTCGACCAACTCTTCGCCATTATCACTGTCATCCACAAGTTCTGGCATATCTGGATCTGTTTTATCAGAGTCGGAAGTGTACTCACCATTATCTTTCAGAAGAAGTAATCTCGTGTTAGGGCATTCCCTACTATAATGACCACGCCCTTTGCACTTAAAACATTCAATCTCACAGTCCTCTTCATATTTGAATCACCTAAATTGGGCTGCTTAGAAGGTGTTTGCGCTTTAACAGGAGCCCCTTTTTTCCAATCTGATTGCTTACTTACATTACTCAAAGAAGACTTATTAGTAACAAAAGGGGATTTTTAACTTTTAAAATTAGAATTGGAATTGTTACCTCGGTAATATTGTGAAGTAGAGAGGGAACCAAACCTTTGTTCCTTTAATTGTTGCTCGGCTCAATGGCTTTGTGAACTCTTTCTTCCAAATCAATGTAAGTTTGTAGCCTCAATGAATTAGCTATCGGCCTATTCAAACCATCAATAAATCGAACCATAGTTGTTTCCTCATCCTCCTCCACATTAGCTCTCTGAATGAGCATCTCCATTTCCTTAAAATATTCATCCACCGTCCTACTACCTTGAACAAGTCTTCTAAGCTTTGTTTTAATCTCTCTATAGTAGTGAGGTGGAATAAATCTTTTATGCATAATCTGTTTCAACTCATCCCATGTCGAAATCTCACCTTCATAATTCCAATGACGATTTAACCAAAGTTGAGTCCACCAACTTAATGCATAATTTGACAATTCCAGCGTTGCTAATGCTACCTTTTCATCATCCGGACATTTATAATATCGAAACATAAGTTCAATTTTAGATTCCCATTCACAATAAGCTTCTGGATCATTCTTACCACGAAATTAGGGAATTGTGAACTTCGGTTTTGCCAAAGAGGGTTGCCCACGATCATGAAAATCAGAGTCAATCCTAGGGACACGTCGAGGACCGCGTCGATGAGCAGGAGGCTGATTATCCATATCTTCTTTAATTGTTTCTCGATATTGAGGATCTTGATTCAATCATACCTCATTTAAAGTAGCACTCAAAGTTCTGAGTAAAGCAGCTTGTTCGTCTAACTGTTGTTGGAATTTTGTAAATGTGTCGTAGACATCATTATGATCATTATCACCTTGACCAACCTTAGACATTTTCAAAAACATGCAAAATAAACACTCAACACTCAAAAAGAAAAGTTTGCAAACCTCACCGTTAATCACTCAAAAAGAAAAAATCAAATTCTCAATGAGGTAGAATTCAGTCTTGTGAGTTCTTTAGAAGAGTCTATATCAACCAATTAGAAAGTGTATGAACCGAACTACCAAAGAATCCTAATTTGCACTAGGATACCAAAAAACTGACGTGACACCAACTGATTTGTGTCGCACCGAGGAAGAATTGTGCACACTTTAAAAATCCTACTAACACAAGAAACAATAAGGTCTTAGATAGTGTAAAGGGAGAATAAAGGCAAACAAATGAAAACCTATAGCTAAGAATCAATAAAAATTGCTGAAACTAGAAAACCCGAAAAACTGCGGAGTAACTTGACAACTTTGTTTGAGGTGTTCCTAGTCTCCAAAAATCATGAAATTAAATCTGGAATGTCCTTAAATATTGAAATTTTGATCTGGAAAGTTTGGGCACAAAAATCAACCCGCTGAATCTTTTTTTAAATTTTTATTGGACTTCGTCTTTTTCAAATTTTTTGACTTTTTTGACTGAATTTTTTGTGGGAAATATTTTTTATATTCAATAACAGTGCCAAAAATATGTATGTAAAATTTTAGATCAATCGGACAACGTTTACCCACTCAAATGAATTTTTTTCAAAATATTTTTCTGGGTAAAACTGTTGTTTGTAGTTTAAAAAATAGAGATCAGTTTAGAAATCAACCAAGAACACCCAAAACGCCCAAAATCTGATACCAAATGATAGAGGGTTGCGCGCGGACCAAGATCGAGTTGCCAAGTCACGGGAAACTCCTATGAAAGCTCTAAACAATCAGATCTGAAACGAAACAGAAAATTAAAAGATTAGAACTTTGAATTTCCAGGTCTGAAATAAAATTCCCAAATCAGCAAAGAATCAAATTGAGAATAGAAATAAGGGTTAATAAGGGTTCTTGGAAATCAAGAACACGTAATTGAACCCAAAGATAACTCCAATCTGCCGAAATCTGAAAAGAAAGACACAATCAGCAAGTTAAATTTTAACAACCAGCAAATCGTTTGAATCAAAAATATAGAATGGGGCGGCAAGAATGATGGAAAAATTGAGGAATTGAAATGATTTGTAAAGCCCAAGAGTATGCCGATTTGCCCAATTTGAAACAGCAAATTAAATTTCCCCTAAAATTCCAGCAATCAAATCAACCAAATCTGAAAAGAAGAAATCGGCAAGAACAAGGAATTTAGGGATCTTGATCAAATTTTTGCTACCAAGAACAAAGGGGAGGATGATCTGATCTTTAGTGATGAAAAAAAAGGCTGGAAACAAAAACAAGAAGATTAAATAAGATGTAACAAAGAATCGGCACAAGAAAAAATAAAGAAAAGAAATTGAACAGCAAGTAATTTAAAGGTAAGTCCTAAGAAGCCTTGAAACCCCGAAAGACTTCACAACTCCCTTCAAACGACTCTAATCTCCCCTCCAATGAAGATCAATGGCAAGAAGAAGGCTGAAGATGGATCCCACAATCAAAAAGATTGTTAAAACTATTTCTAAAGAAAACCCAAGAGAGAATTTTTGGAGAAAAACTCAAAGAAAATTCTGCACTCAAACAAATCTGAAATTTTAATAAAATTCTAAGTAAGTCACAAGGGTGGCCAACCATGCCTTTAAATAGGCCTATACTAGTCCTAATCTCATTAGGAAAACTTAAAAATAAAACCTAATTAACAAAAATAAAAAGGGAAATTCAGCCAAGCATTTAATTGGGTTGCTTGGGCCGAATTTTAACAAATATTATTCCTAAAGCCTAAAATTAAATTAAAAAATTGAGATGTTTGCAAATTGCGTCCTTTAACAATTTGGCCTGATTTTCAACTAAGTATGGGTGGACTTCTTGATTGGGCTTGGACTCATCTTATTGGGCCTTGCCTTCAAGAACTTGGGCTTGTATTCCATCTCTTACCGAAATTGGGTCGTTGAGGCTCGTAACAGAGATCCAATGCGATTTGGCTGCAAGATTTGGTTTCTTGGACCAAGATTTCCAAGATTTGAAATCTTGATTTTCTTGATTCTTGAAATCGCTCCAAACAGCAAGATTGGGCCAAGATTCAGTTTCTTTATTTTCTTGAAAACAAGAAAGTGAATCTTGATTTTCTCTTTCTCTCGTGTATGCATCTAAGGCCTTGCTAACAAACTCCTGAATGGTCCCATTTAGTTTGGAACGCATTTGTCGGTGATACGAGTCACAAAGGCCTTCGTATACGAAGGAAAAAGAAAATCAAGATTCACTTTCTTGTTTTCAAGAAAATCAAGAAACCGAATCTTGATCCAATTTTGCTGTTTTGAGCAATTTCATGAATCAAGAAAATCAAGATTTCAAATCTTGGAAATCTTGATCCAAGAAATCGAATCTTGCAACTAAGGCGCATTGGATATCAGTTACGAGCATTAACAAGCCAATTTCGAGAGTGAACGGATTACAAGCCCAAGTTCTTGAAGACAAGGCCCAATAAGATGTTCCCAGCCCAACCCAGAAGTTTAAATTAGACTTAGCTGAAAATCAGGCCAAATTGTCAACGTGTCCCAATTTAATTCTTTAAATACTTAATTTTAATTTATAGACTTTATGAATAAATTTCTATGTAAAAATTCAGTCCAAGAGGCGCGTTTAAAGGCCTTGGACGAAATTCTCCTTTAAAAGTCAAAATTAGGGTTTTTTTTAAGTTTTCCTAGTAGGGCTAGGAAAGTAGTTAGGAGGCCTATATATATGGCATGGCCAGCCACCCTTAAACATATTGAATTCACATTACAATACATTAAAATTTCAGATTTTTGTTGAGTAAAAATTCTCTTAGAATTTTCTCCAAGAATTCTCTCTTGAGTTTCTTTAGAAGTAGTTTTAACAATCTTTTTGATTGTGGGAGCCATCTTCAGCCTTCTTCTTGCCATTGTTCTTCATTGGAGGGAAGATTAGAGCCGTGTGAAGAGAGTTGTGAAATCTTTCTCGATTTCAAGGCTTCTTAGGACTTTATCTTTATTTTCTTGCTGTTCAATCTCTTTTAAATTTCTGCTTGTGTCGATTTTTATTAGCTAATTTGTTTAATGTTCTTGTTGCGTTTCAGCCTTTCCGAAACTCCAAGATCTGATTCCGCCTTCCTTGGACATAAAGAAACATTTTTTATTTCACAAAACCCCCTCTTTTTGATGCGATCCCGGTCGCATCATGTTCGACACAACTCGACGCTACTGAGATTGGTCCAAACTCGAGGGGCCCAAATGCAAAATGAAGTTTTTAATTTTAGTTTGTCAATTTGGCTGCTGGAAAATAAGGACTTTGATTCATTAATTTTTAGTTATTTTAGTTTGTGTTTTTAATTATGTCATAGTTTGCACATCATTAATATGTGTTCTGCATTTAATAAAGTCATGCATTATGTAACTTTCATGTTAGTTAAGTTTGCATCATTAAATTAAGTCAAGTTAGTTTAATTATGTAACTTTCATGTTAGTTAAATTTGCATTTCAAAACCATGCATTTAAGCATCTTAGTTTAATAAATGAGTTGCTGGACATTTATTCAACTCATCTTAGTTTTAATTAATAAGTGTTTTTGTTGAACTTTATTTAATAAGTGTTGTTCTTAATTGATCTAGTTCCTAGGATTATTTATTGATGCATAAATTAAGTTTTTTAAATTATGCTTCTTTAATTAAACTAGTTGCTGGAATAATTATTACATATATGTTTTAGTTCATTTATTTAAGTAAGTTTAATGTTTGTTATGATTAATAAGTGTTTTCATTTGTTTAATAAACTCATTTTAATGTGTTTATTGCAGGTGACTTTTTAGCTTATAGTGGTTACAATTCAAGGCTGTTACACATTTAATTAAGTGGCTGTTCAAGTTCTTTTGAGTTACAATTAAAGGGGCTGTTATAAAGGGAGCTTAAAATCATTAAAGGAGTTTTTAAAGAGCAATTTATGCCCTTTAAAATTCAGCAGCAACTCTTCCACTTCCAGCAGTTTTTGGAGCTTTCAAGAGAAATTAATCAAGCCTTTGAATGTCATTAAGGAGCTGGTTAAGAGATGGTGTCTATTCAACTAGCCAAGGACAACTCAAGAGTCATTTCTAAGCCATTAAAGACATTCAAATCAGCTGAATTAAAGTGATTTTATGAAAGGAGTTATTTGGTTCAAAGAATAAGAAAAGACATCAGTTTTTATGGCACATTAAGTGGATGTTTTTGACCATTCGGTTACCTTGTTTTAGCATTATAAATAGATGTAATTAGCCATAGAGAGGGGAACTTTTTGCTGAATATAGATGAAATATTTGAATTGTGAGCTATCCAATTCTCTTTGTTCTTTCGGAATTGATTTGACTTATCAAGCATAGCTTGTGGCGTCCATCTTTTCTTTGTTGCTGAACTTATCACCTTTGGTGTGGCGTTCAATATACCTTTGGTTCCTATCATAGTTGATAGTGGGTCAAGGTTCCTTTCCTGTTTCCTTTAACCGAAAAACACCTAAAGACCGTTCTGAGATTCGGGTCAACAATTCGTTATTGTTGGTTCATTTTCAGTCTTAGCCAATTAATTTGTTATTGTTTCCTCTTTATTTTGTTTATTACCTTTGTTTGAAGCCATTATCTCTATTTTGTTTCATTTTAAAACCGAAACGAATTCATCCTTACTCAATTCACGATTTGGCAACACATACGACTCAAAACATCACGAGACGAGTTCGTATGAAATTGGTATCAGAGCTAGCGAATTTGGAGTAAGAATCGACGTTGTCGGCATTACGGTATAGTAGTTTCTCAAAAAAACTCAAAAAAAATTCAAAAAAAATTTCAAAAAAAAAACTAGTTTCCATTCAAACTTAAAAGATTGGATATCAAGTTGTGAAAAAAAAATTTTGAAAAAAAAAATTCGTGAAAAAAAAATTCGTGAAAAAAAAAGAAGAAGCTAGATTTGAAATTTTGTTGTTGTTATTGCCCAAATTTTACTCATTACTACCTTCTACTTTTCGCCACACCAAACATTTACATTTCTTTATTTCAAGCCTACTTTCCTTTGTCCTACAATATTCTTTCCAAGCCCAAACATCAAGTTTGTAAGCCGACCCACAACAACTGTCTATTAAGTTTAAATAATTCCTAAGAATATAGAGATGAGGAGTGAGTGGAAAGAGGCAAGAGAGTAGTGAGTTTATTTAAGAGAAAAAAAAGCCAAGTGTGTGAGATTTCATTGTGAGTGGATAGTGAGATTCTTTGTTGTGAGTTCTTAAAAAAAATGTCACAAAGTCTGGAAAAAAATTCAGACAAGGGAGTTGGATTCCGTCCTGTAAGAATTGTTGGAAGAAGTGTGCCAGATTTTACACTCCAAGCCTTTACGCATGAAATGGAGCATCTATTTGATCGAAAATTCAAACCCATCAAGAAACGATTGGATCGTGTCGAAGAGCGGAGTCATCGAGCAAGAACCCAACGGGAGCAAATTTATCCAAATGAAAGGACGGAAATGAGATCATCAAGGAGACAAACATTCGACGAATATGTGAAAAGAGACCTTTATCCAGATTCCTATTCTTCAAGGAATTTAGGCCGAAATAAATCCAGCTATGAGTTTGAAGCCTATCAAGGTAACGAACGAGAAAGTAGAAGTCATTCTTCGTATGCATCAAAGTATTCATCTACAGAAAAATCCTTACGAAGAAGTGAATGTGTTTCGTATAAGAACTCATCCATGGAGGTTTATTCACGAAGAGTTGATCGTGATTCTTATGAAGATTCTTCCATTTCTTTCCAACGAAAAGTCTATTGTTCTGATTCTTTTGTATTATCTCCATTTTGTAATAAAGTTGAGAGAAGAAAAAGAGTGACGAGAGAAAAAGAAACTGAAAAAGAAACAAAAATTGAAAAAGAGAAAAGATTGGAGAAAGAAAAGAAAGAGTGCGAGAAACAAGTGTTGTTAAAAATGAAAGAGAATTGATGAGTGAAAGTGAGTTTTCAACAAACAAAGAGATTGTGGAAAAAGAAAGAGAAGTTGAAAAAGAAACGAGTGGAAAAGATGAAAGTCAACAAGAAAAATCGAGGAATGTTTTTACTAACCAATCTGCAAGTTGTCCTCATATTGTTTCTACTTTCCAGGTTTCTAGAGATTCAAATGACAAGTTTCAACTTCATTACCTTCCTGATGAGAGACGATTCCATTTGATCGAAAAAAGTAAGGTTCAAGCGCTTAAAGGTAAGCAAGGTAAGGAGTTTTTAGTCAATGAATCATGGCAATCAGGTTTGAAAGTTGTTGATAAAATTTTCGATAACTTAGTTTTAAAAAGATCTCCTTATTTTGATTTGGTTAATTGTTACTCGCTATTTGTGATTGATAAATTTGTTTTAAGTGGAGGCACGAAGAGTTGTTCACTCAATAAGTTTTATGTTGAAAAATCTTTTGATGTTGTTTGATTAAATCCACAAATACAAAATCTGATCATGTTTGATAAAGAGCTTCCATGTGAAACGCTCAATCTGTTTGATCGTGATGGTAATGAAAATTTTTTAACTCTTAGCCTGAGATCTTCGTATATTTGTAAGAGATTTGAGAGATTTGATTGTTTGAATTTATTTTTTCCTACATCTTCTTTATTTGGCATGTGTGATGTCTTGGTGAAAGTGAAGTTTTTGTTACGTTACAGAACGACCGATCAAAACCATGTTTTTAAACCTGGAGCCTGTATTCCTAAGTTGACGTCAAGCGAAGGTGAGTATCAAAATTGTATTTTGAATCAATGTGTTGACCCTTCTATTTGCTTCAAGTTTTATCTTTATTTAGTTCAAAAACCAAACATATGAATTTCGTTGGCTTGCCAAGTCAAAATCAAATTTTTATTCTGGAGGTTGTTGTATATTGTTGCTTAATGGATTCAAACATGTGTTGCATGATTTTAACTTTAATGTGCTTCAAGTTCTTCATAAGTTACTAGCCACAAATTTTTCTGGTCAAATTGAAATGGTGAACAAAAACTTTGTCTTTGATCCCAGTGAATGCTGTTCCATATCATTGTTCAAGGGATTTGGACCATGGAATTCTAATTTTCAAAATTATAATCTTCAAATACCTTGTGAATCAGGTTTGTTTCCATCGAAGAAAAAGGTAAAACCAATTTCTATTTTTGATCCCGATATTGATTCATGTGTTGTTCTTTTGAGTTTATTTGTCCAAGTTGTGACTAAAATCCTGGAAAGTTCTTTTGTGTTTAACCTTCATTGTGTCACTAATTTGTTTTATTTTTTTGTAGGTGACGATGTTAGGCGGTACCCTCCTAAAGAGGGATGGCATGCAAATGACCTTCTTTCTAGTCGAGCCATTTATGGTTCTCAAAATTTTGAAAATAATTCTGTCCGGATCATGAACAAAGGGGGTCATGATCTTGAAAACTTTTTCTTGAGCAAGTGGCCCGATTTGAGGACAAATCATTTTCAAGAAGGAGGGTATGATGCGATCCCGGTCGCATCATGTTACGACACAACTCGACGCTACCGAGATTGGTCCAATCTCGAGGGGCCCAAGTGCAAAATGAAGTTTTTAATTTTAGTTTGTCAATTTGGCTGCTAGAAAATAAGGACTTTGATTCATTAATTTTTAGTTATTTTAGTTTGTGTTTTTAATTATGTCATAGTTTGCACATCATTAATATGTGTTCTGCATTTAATAAAGTCATGCATTATGTAACTTTCATGTTAGTTAAGATTGCATCATTAAATTAAGTCAAGTTAGTTTAATTATGTAACTTTCATGTTAGTTAAATTTGCATTTCAAAACCATGCATTTAAGCATCTTAGTTTAATAAATGAGTTGCTGGACATTTATTCAACTCATCTTAGTTTTAATTAATAAGTGTTTTGTTGAACTTTATTTAGTAAGTGTTGTTCTTAATTGATCTAGTTCCTAGGATTATTTATTGATGCATAAATTAAGTTTTTTAAATTATGCTTCTTTAATTACACTAGTTGCTGGAATAATTATTGCATATATGTTTTAGTTCATTTATTTAAGTAAGTTTAATGTTTGTTATGATTAATAAGTGTTTTCATTTGTTTAATAAACTCATTTTAATATGTTTATTGCAGGTGACTTTTTAGCTTATAGTGGTTACAATTCAAGGCTGTTACACATTTAATTAAGTGGCTGGTCAAGTTCTTTTGAGTTACAATTAAAGGGGCTGTTATAAAGGGAGCCTAAAATCATTAAAGGAGTTTTTAAAGAGCATTTTATGCCCTTTAAAATTCAGCAGCAACTCTTCCACTTCCAGCCGTTTTTGGAGCTTTCAAGAGAAATTAATCAAGCCTTTGATTGTCATTAAGGAGCTGGTTAAGAGATGATGTCTATTCAACTAGCCAAGGACAACTCAAGAGTCATTTTCTAAGCCATTAAAGACATTCAAATCAGCTGAATTAAAGTGATTTTATGGAAGGAGTTATTTGGTTCAAAGAATAAGAAAAGACATCAATTTTTATGGCACATTAAGTGGATGTTTTTGACCATTCAGTTACTGATGCGACCTCGGTTTAGTAGTTGAACCCAAGTCATTTAGTTCCCGATCGTAAACGAAGAAGTATATTAGACAAGAAGAAGAAAGAATATATTTGTGTTCAAAGAAGTAAAATAAGTTCGATAAAGTAAGATTTGGATTTGGCTTAAGTCAAAATGGTATGATTAGTCTGGTTGAATTCGGTTTAGGAATAAACAAGAAATGGTATTTGGTTTAGGTACGTTTTGGTATTTAGGAATTGGTACGAAATGGTATGGAAGTTGGTACGAATTGGTAATGGTTCAAAAAGGTCAAGAATGAATCAACACTAAAGAAAAGTGTCGACCCGAAACTTATAGGACCAAATTGAGTTGGAAATGGTTGATAAGGACCTTGACCCGATACTTAGTAAAGTATGAACCAAAGGTATCAAAGGTGAACGCCACACTCGAGTTTAGGGAGTGATAAGTTTGAAAGAAAGACTCGGAAAGACGCCACTAGAAGCTAGATAAGTCTTACGGGTCTCGAACGAAATTTGAGAGAAAATACCTCACAAATTTGGCAGCAATTCGTTACTTAAAATGTCAAAAAGTTCTTTACAAAATGAAATTTCAGCTATTTATAATCAGCAACTAAGTTAGCCGAATAGTCACATACATTTTCTTAAAAATTAAGCTAATGAATTCTTCAATGGCTTGGCTAGGTTCGGCTGAACTTGGAAAGCTTCTAGAATTCACATTGAACCTTGGACAACTTGAATGGTGCATGGATGAGCTAGATTCGGTCAATGTGCATAAATAAGCTCATTTAATTTGTAGCTTTTGCTGAAAAGTGACCAGCAATTAAAAGGGACTTGAACGGCCAAATGAAGTGTGAACACTCAATTTTGAAAAGTCCTATAGTGTGAACATTCCAAACCGAAAAGCCATGAGTGTGAACTCCATGTGTGAACGGCATTATGCTGGTTCTTGGAATAATGAAATCAGCTGAACATTCATAATGCATGTATCACCAAATTCATTGAACCTATTGTGCATGCATCTAACTTAAATGCTCCCTTCCACATTCGGCCAACCTACAAAACATGAGCAAAAATGAATTTAATTATTCAATATTCAGCTGAATCATATTCAAACACAATCTAGACAACTTAAATTCTTATAATTAAAACAAACACAATTAATTAAACTAAAAGCTAATTAATTCGGTTTGGACAAGACAAATTAAAAACATGTAATAAGACATATTTATAAGCTGTAGGAAATTAAATTGACTTAATAATATGTAAGAAAAACACAAGTAGCATGCATAATTAAATTCGCCCAGATTTAAGACCAATTAAACAACAAAAATTAATTGAGCTGGATTAAAAACTATGGAGCTAAAATTGAGCTGAAATAAACTTATTGAGCTGATTCCGAGCTTAATTCAGCTAGTAAAAAGTTGCAAGGAAAACTTATGGAGCTGTTCGAATCTTCCTTAAATTGCACAGCTAAAACGTCGCTCCAAACTTGCTCCACTAAAGCCGAAATGGCTTCCTTAAATTGCTTTAGTAATCGGGCCTTGAGGAAGTATTTGAGGATCTTTGCTTGGTTTTGGCACACTTCGCGTCATGGCCGCATCAGTTACCTTGTTTTAGCATTATAAATAGATGTAATCAGCCATAGAGAGGGGAACTTTTTGCTGAATATAGATGAAATATTTGAATTGTGAGCTATCCAATTCTCTTTGTTCTTTCGGAATTGATTTGACTTATCAAGCATAGCTTGTGGCGTCCATCTTTTCTTTGTTGCTGAACTTATCACCTTTGGTGTGGCGTTCAATATACCTTTGGTTCCTATCATAGTTGATAGTGGGTCAAGGTTCCTTTCATGTTTCCTTTAACCAAAAAACACCTAAAGACCATTTTGAGATTCGGGTCAACAATTCGTTATTGTTAGTTCATTTTCGGTCTTAGCCAATTAATTTGTTATTGTTTCCTCTTTATTTTGTTTATTATCTTTGTTTGAAGCCATTATCTCTATTTTGTTTCATTTTAAAACCGAAACGAATCCATCCTTACTCAATTCACGATTGGGCAACACATACGACTCAAAACATCACGAGACGAGTTCGTATCACTTTTCTTGCCTTCCAATCCCTAGAATTAGTTTCAATTGATTTCGTAATCTGTTTTAATTTATTTGCTGTTTTGTGTTCTTTGATAGATTCAGCTGATTGGAAGTTAATCTTGGGGCTTAATTTCGTGTTCTTGGCTTCCAAGAACATCTATTCATAAGTGTTTTGATTCTTGGCTGTTCTTTACTGATTTGGGGATTTTTAGTTTCCAGATCTAATTGATTCTAATTAAGTTTTGCTGTTTCGTTTCAGATCCAAACGTTTAGAGTTTTCGTAGGAGTTTCCCGTGACTTGACAACTTGATCTTGGTCCGCGCGCAACCCTTTATCATTTTGTATCAGATTTTGGGCATTTTGGGTGTTCTTCGTTGATTTCTAAACTGATCTTTATTTTTTAAACTACAAACAGCAGTTTTACCCAAAAAAGTTTTCGAAAAAAATTCATTTGAGTGGGTAAACGTTGTCTGATTGATCTGAAATTTTACATACATATTTGTGGCACTGTGATTGAATAAAAAAATATTTCCCACCAAAAATTCAATCGAAAAAGTCAAAAAAATTTGAAAAAGACGAAATCCAATAAAAATTTAAAAAAAGATTCAGCGGGTTGAGTTTGGTGCCCAAACCTTCCAGATTAAAAATTCAATATTTAAAGACATCCCATATTTAATTTTGTGATTTTCAGAGATCGGTAACACCTCGAATGAAGTTGTCAAGTTACTCCGCAGTTTTCCGGGTTTTTCAATTTCAGCAATTTTTGTTGATTCTTAGCTGTAGGTTTTCATTTGTTTGCCTTTATTCTTCCTTTACACTATCTAACACCTTCTTGTTTCTTGTGTTAGTATGATTTTAAGGTGTGCACAATTCTTCCTCGGTGCAACACAAATTAATTCATGTCTCGTCAGTTTTTGGCATCTTAGTGCAAATTAGGACTCTTTGGTAGTTTCGGTTCATACACTTTCTAATTGGTTGATATAGACTCTACTAAAGAACTCACAAGACTGAATTCTACCTCATTGAGAATTTGATTTTTCTTTTTAAGTGACTAACGGTGAAGTTTGCTAACTTTTCTTTTGAGTGTTGAGTATTTGTTTTACAGGTATTTCAAAAAAAAAAGAGGAAAAAAATAAGATGGTAGTCTGCCGCACCCTTAACATCCAAATGGGAGACGATTGTGATAACCAAAGGACCAATATTTTCCATTCTAGGTGTTTTATAAAAGGTAACTTATGTTTCCTTATTATTGATAGTGGGAGTTGTTCGAATGTAGTTAGCAGCTATTTGGTGGATTCCTTAACGAATTTAGGAGTTTTCTCCAAAGAATTCTCTCTTGAGTTTTCTTTAGAAGTAGTTTTAACAATCTTTTTGATTGTGGGAGCCATCTTCAGCCTTCTTCTTGCCATTGTTCTTCATTGGAGGCGAGATTAGAGCCGTTTGAAGGGAGTTGTGAAATCTTTTTTGATTTCAAGGCTTCTTAGGACTTTTCTTTATTCTTGTTCTATTCATTCTTTTTTATTAAATTCTGCTTGTGCCGTTTTGTTGAATAATTTGGGATTAATTGTTCTTGTTTCGTTTCAACCGTTCCAAACTTCAAGATCTCATTCGGCACTTCCTTGGACATAAAGAAACGTTTTTTATTCATAAAAATCCCCCTTTTCTTGCCATCCAATCCCTAGAACTAGTGTCCATTGATTTTGCAATTTGTTTTTAATTTAGTTGTTGTTTTGTGTTCTCTGATAGTTTCGGCTAATCGGAAGTTAATCTTGGGGCTTAATTTCGTGTTCTTGGCTTCCAAGAGCATCTATTCATAAGTTTTTTTATTCCAGATCTAATTGATTCTAATTAAGTTTTGTTGTTTCGTTTCAGATCCAAATGTTTAGAGTTTTCGTAGGAGTTTCCCGTGACTTGACAACTCGATCTTGGTCCGCGCGCAACCCTCTATCAGTCTGGCCTTTGATCTCGTTATTGGGCCTTGTGGTAATTTGAGCCCATCACGTTCTTAGGCTTGGGTTGGGCCTTTGTGACTCGTATCACTATTCCTTTCCTTTCTTCAAAATAATATAAGCTCGGGTCGTTATTTACTAATAAGGGTTCGTCTTGTTTCATTGGAAACCAGCAAACAACAAATCATCAAACACTTTGCTTCTTAAGTCATTTAACCTTCAAAACTCAAAGGACTGAATTTCTATTAAACACCGACACTACCTAATTTCGATCAGGAATTATTACGACTCGTCACATCTTCTGAAACTAGGTCGTATGAGTTGGTATCAGAGCTAGTTAAATTAGGTACGTAATCGTCATTCAAAAAAATTCGAAAAAAATTTGATTTTTTTAAAAAAAGAGAAAGAATATATATATTACGAAAATCATAAAAAATTCGTATAAAAAAAGAATTTCAAATTAAAAAAAAAGTTGCAAGTGTTGATTGTCGTTCCGAACAAGTGATTCTCTTTTTAAGTAGTGACCCATTCTTACGCCACAACTTCAAACCAAATCTTTCTTTCTTTCGAGCCTACCCTAAACCACATCATATTCCTTTGTATTAGCCCTTTGAAGCCGACCCACAAGTTGTTGATAAGTCTAAGGTAGCTTTTTAGAATATCGAGAGTTGGATTTGAGAGGTAAAAGGCACGAGAGATTACATCAAGATAAAAGCCAAAGTTGAGTGAAAACATGAGAGGAGTGAATTCTTTTCTTGCGATAGACTTTGTGAGGTTTTGTGGTGAGGAAATTTTCCCATTTCAATCATCATGTCTAGGAGTCCAAAACATCGAGCAACAAGTGGAGGAGCTTCGAATGCCACTGGTGGATGAGTAAACCTTCAACTACGAAGAAATGTTCCCAGAGGCGGAGTGCCCGATCTTCAAGTGCAAGCCATTGTACGAGAAATCTCCCGATTGTTCCAACCCCAATTCGATTCCCTCAATGAATGAATGGAACAAATGGAGGAATGAAGTCAACGTGCGAATACCCCTCCAATCCCAAGAAGAGAGAAAGAACGTCCTTGGCAACATGCAAATGACTTATACGAACCAAGCGACGTTGAAAGTGATCAACCTTCGGGACAAAGCAAAAGGCGACGAGGCCAACAAGCACGGGGACAAAGAGATCGAGAGCGGCCTGATGATGACTTAAAGAACATTAAGATGGCAATTCCTGCTTTTCAAGGAAGGTCAGATCCCGAAGCCTATCTTGAATGGGAGAAGAAGGTTGAATTAGTCTTCGAGTGTCACAATTATTCGGAGAGCAAGAAGGTCAAATTGGCTGCTATAGAATTTTCTGACTATGCCATAATATGGTGGGATCAACCTACTTTGACTCGACGACGTAATGGTGAACGTCTCATGTCTACATCGGTGGAAATGAAGGCAATAATGAGGAAGCGATGCATTCCGGCTTACTATCACTGGGAGTTGTATAAAAAACTCCAAAGTTTAATTCAAGGCCAACGAAGCGTGGAAGATTACTACAAGGAAATGGAAGTGGCTATGATCCGCGCTGATGTGGAGGAAGACCGAGAAGCCACCATGGCTCGATTTCTCGCTGGCCTTAACCGTGATATTACAAATATTGTGGAACTACACCACTACGTCGAGGTCATTGATATGGTCCATATGACCATAAAGGATGAAAAACAATTAAAGAGAAAAGGTACGTCACGAACTTTCCCTAACACTTCTTCAACGTCTAGGTGGGGGCAAGGGACCAACAAACGTGACATGCTGAGCCGAAATAAAGAAGTGAGTTGATAGATGGTTGTGCGTGGACCAAGATCGAGTCGTCAAGTCATGGGAAATTCCTACAAAGGCTCTAGACGATCTGATATGAGTCACAAAGTCCCAACCCAAGCTCAAGAACGTGATGGGCTCAAATTACCACAAGGCCCAATGACGAGGTCAAAGGCCAGACAAATGAGTTCCAAACTAAATGGGACCATTCAGGAGTTTGTTAGCAAGGCCTTAGATGCGTATACGAAGGAAAAAGAAAATCAAGATTCACTTTCTTGTTTTCAAGAAAATCAAGAAACCGAATCTTGGTCCAATTTTGCTGTTTTGAGCGATTTCAAGAATCAAGAAAATCAAGATTTCAAATCTTGGAAATCTTGGTCCAAGAAACCGAATCTTGCAACTAAGGCGCATTGGATCTCAGTTACGAGCATTAACAAGCCAATTTTGGGAGAGAACGGATTACAAGCCCAAGTTCTTGAAGACACGGCCCAATAAGATGTTCCAAGCCCAATCCTGAAATTTAAATCAGACTTAGTTGAAAATCAGGCCAAATTGTCAAAGTCGCCCAATTTGTAAAATTTTAATTCTCTAAATACTTAGTTTTAGTTTTTAAACTTTATAAATAAATTTCTATGTAAAAATTCAGCCCAAAGAGGCCCATTAAAGGCCTTGGACGAAATTCTCTTGAAAGTAAAAAAAATTAGGTTTTTTTTTAGTTTTCCTATTAGGACTAGGAAAATAGTTAGAAGGCCTATATGTATGGCTTGGCCAGCCACTATTAGAAATTACACACTACAAATATATTAAAAATTTCAGATTTGTTTAAGTGCAGAATTCTCCTTGAGTTTTTCTCCAAGAATTCTCTCTTGAGTTTTCTTTAGAAGTTGTTTTAACAATATTTTGATTGTGGGAGCCATCTTCAGCATTCTTCTTGCCATTGATATTCTTTGGAGGGGAGATTAGAGCCGTTCGAAGGGAGTTGTGATATCTTTCGGGATTTCAAGGCTTCTTAGGACTTATCTTTGAATTTCTTGCTGTCAATTTTTTCTTTTAAATTCTGCTTGTGTCGATTTTATTTAATCACTTTGTTTGCTGTTCTTGTTGCGTTTTAGGCATTCCAAAGCATTCCAAATCTGATTCACCCTTTTCTTTACTAAAGATCAGATCATCCCTTTTGTTCTTGGCAGCAAAATTCGTTCAAAATCCCTAAATTCCTTGCTCTTGTCGATTTCTTTTTCTTAGATTTGGGTTGTTTTGATTGCTGAAATTTTGGGGAAATTTAACTTACTGTTTGTGTCTTTCTTTTTAGATTCGGCAGATTGGAGTATTCTTTGGGTTCAATTATATGTTCTTGATTCCCCAAGAACCTTTATTAACAATTATTCCTATTGTCAATTTGATTCTTTGCTGATTCGGGGATTTTTATTCCAGATCTAGAAATTCAAAGTTCTAATCTTTTAATTTTTGTTTCGTTTCAGATCTGATCGTTTAGAGCCTCGTAGGAGTTTTTGTAACACCCCGAACCCGAGACCGACACCGGAGTCGGACACGAGATGTTAACAAACTTTGAAAAATTTTTCCAGACACTGCCCAGTCTGAGTACTAGTCGCTTCAAAAATCATATCTTGAGTTCCACAACTCAAAAATCAGTTTTGTGATTTTTCCCTGAAACTAGACTCATGTCCCCACCTATGTATTTTTTTCTAGAATTTTTGGTCGGGCCAATTAGTACAGTTTATTAGTCAAAGTCTCCTATGTTACAGGGGTCGACTACACTGACCTTTTCCCATTACGACTTGGATATCTCTCTCCACAGAGCTTCAATACTGATGCCGTTTGTTTCTATGGAAACTAGACTCAGAGAGGAATCTGTAAATATATGGTACGACCCCTAATTATCTCTGGTTAATTTATATTGAATTTCCAAAGTCGGAGCAGGGAATCCAGAAACCGTTCTGGCCCTGTCCCACAAAAATCTGATTATCTCTTAATATACTGCCCATATGATCTTTTCGTTACTTCCTCATGAAAACGGACTCATCGAGCTTCGATTACATAATTTATTCATCAATTAATTCCACTCCTACTATTTTTAGTGATTTTTCAATCTCATGACACTGCTGCTGCCAGCATCTGTTACGAAAGTAACTAGGTCCATTTCATGCCTACCCTTGATCCAACTCAATCGAACATTCGTGCCATCTTCGCATGGCTTAAAGTTTACATGCCAAAGTTCAAACACAACGTAATAGCTTATACATGCCAAAATGTTCTTCTAAGCCAACTAAGAAGAAAGTACAAAACTTGCTATCCGGTGTGATGACTTCGATGACGGCCTGACCCCGCAAAAATAGATGAGTCCAAGCAACCTATAATGGGTGACAAGGAAACACCGAGTGAGTTTATAACTCAGTAAGTCATAAGCTATGCACTACCATCCATCAATAACATTATCACAAGAGAAAACAAAATGGAACGAGGCTAATTACTCCATCCATTCCGAACCATACCATAGTTCCTCCAACCTATCGATTCAATTTCATATCAATTCATGCATTCACGTTCCATATACTCATCAATAGGACATTGAAGCATTTTCATAAATCAATTTATTTTCGTTACAATCAAACGACTAAACGGCCTTTCACCCATCCTACGATAAATTTTATGTACGTGACTTCAAGTATATTTGTCACATAGGTTCAAACTTACCGAGCTCAACACCAAGTATAAGCATAGCACCTATTAGCCATGTACTCAAGACACTTACCCGATCCGCTGTCCGCGATCGACTCAATAGTGTCGCACACGTAGTGTCCATAATGATTCATGTGACAGCCCTAAATTGACCCTAGTCGGGAAGTGGTTTCGGGACCACAAAACCGAGTTAAGAAAATAATTAAAAGTTATATTCTGTGTTTATGAAGTGAGTAAATGCATGTGTGAAAGTTTCATGCATTAATTTGATCATCTTTATGTGAATCTTTTTTTTTTATGGACTTATATGAAACTTTGTTGGAAAGTGAGAGGCTAATTTACAATGGTCTAATAGTACATGCATTGAAAGGAAGGGTTTTGCATGTCAATTTACCCATGATAAACATGGTGGCCGGCCAAGGAAGGAATATGCTCCACTAATTCAAAAATTAAAATAATTTTGTATTAACAAAGGATTTAATAATTGATATTAAAGGAATTATAGTATGGAAGGAAATAATATAATGAGAAGTGGGAGGAGAAACCAAAGTGACTCATCCTTACTCCTCCATTGCCGAAACTAGAAGAAAGAAAGAAGAAAAACTCTTGTTGAATTTCGGCTAAGGTGTTTTGATACAAAAAGGTATGTTTTATGCCACTCTTGAAAATGTATGCATAATTTGGAGGTTTGGTTTAAAAGCTACTTGAATCTTGGATTGAAGTTAGGTTATTATGAGGGTTGAATTTCGGCCTAGGAGCTTAAAATTTTTAGTAGAAGTTTTGATGACATTAGATGGATAGTTAGGTTGGATGTGTTAAATTGTTAAGTGTTCTAGCTTGAAAGTTAAGGTTAATATGGCTTATGGGGTTGCCGAATCTAGTTTAGAGAGAAAGAAAAATATATGTATTCGGATGTGCTTCAAGGAATGACATTAGGGTAGCTAGAGTCTAAGAACTTTCGGTCAAGGACTATTGTGTGAGCAAATTCGGTATAGAGGTTTAATTGTTAAGTGCATTGTGTTCAATGTTTAAAGAATGGGTAGTAGCTAATTAAAGTTAAGAAGGCTGGAATTTCTTTTAAGGGAGGTGTGACCTTAACATGAACAAAATAGAATCAGCCTTAAGCTTGACTAAATGGTTCGGTTATTATTAGTTTAGAAGAAACCTATATGAAATGGTTGATATATGGTGAATTGGTAGTACTCTACTTGGGACAGCAGTAGTAAGGTGATTTTCGAAAATCGCCATAATTTGTAGGAGTTGAATTAGAAGCTGAGTGAATTATGTCATTAAAGCTTCAAGGGTCTATTTTCTTACAAAAGAAACTATAGAAACAAAGGAGTTACCGATCTAGAGATATTTGAAGTATTATGGGGCTGAGTCAAAATGACTGCCGGATTCCCTGTTCTGTTTTTAGAAAATCATTATAAATTGTACAAAAATGATTATAAGATAAAATTTATATGCTTAGACTCCTTAATGAGTCTAGTTTCAAATGAGATTAAATACAACACACTTGGAATTCTGTAAAGTGAGAAATTGGATTCGTAGTGAAGAGTGGTCAGAATAGTCAAACAGTGAAATAGGGGAAACTTTAAGAAAAATCTGGTATTGATTGGCCAAGCCTAAAATTCTGAAAATTTTATGGATGGAAGATATACGAGTCTATATTCAGGGAAAATTAACGGCAAGTGATTTGGAGTTTAGTAGCTCCAGTTATAAGTAATTTAGTAACTACTGCTCAGGAAAACAGCTCGTAGTGAATATGAGATTTTGTTGTAAACATTAATGAAAGTTTGCCGATGAATTATTTATTGATTAATATAAAGCTTGCTATAATCTATGTGTGTGAAAGTCGGATCAATATATATAATATTATTCGGAAAGTAATATTTGAATAGTCGATTAATGACTATTTTAATTTTTGTTGAACTTAAGCTCAAGAGCAAAGGGGAACTAGATCCGATAAAGGGAAGGAAAAAGTAATTGAATAGCCGTTGAAGTCGTTCGACGACATTTGAGGTAAGTCTTCGAGTAATGACCCTACTTGAATTATATTGAAATGATTAGTCATATTATGACGGATAGTCGAATGTGCATAGAGACTATGTTATAAAGCCAATTGAAATTATGCTCTTTGTGTGTGGCTATTGAGCCGAAATTTGAAAGATTTAATAAATGTTTTGTGTTTGAGCCTTAGTAACGAAGAAATGATATGGATGTGTTATGATTATTGATATATGTGTGCATGAGCATTGGAATATATCCGGGCTAAGACCCGAAGGCAATTATGCGAGTTGATATATCCGGGCTATGACCCGAAGGCAATTATGCGAGTTGATATATCCGGGCTAGGACCCGAAGGCAATTATGCGAGTTGATATATCCGGGCTAGGACCCGAAGGCAATTATGCGAGTTGATATATCCGGGCTAAGACCCGAAGGCAATTATGCGAGTTGATATATCCGGGCTATGACCCGAAGGCAATTATGCGAGTTGATATATCCGGGCTAGGACCCGAAGGCAATTATGCGAGTTGATATATCCGGGCTAAGACCCGAAGGCAATTATGCGAGTTGATATGTTCGGGCTAAGACCCGAAGGCAAATGTGTTTGCGGTTGCATTCGGTTAAATACCGAAGAAACTTGGGTTGAATGTGAGCATTTTGTGCTGTAATTAATTTAATAATTATGCTTGACCAACCCGAATGATAAGGTATGTTTGCATGTGCATTGGAAAGTCGGTTTGTTTTAAATGGTATTCGTGCGATCGGCTAACGAATTCTCGGCTTTTATAAAGGTTGATACCTTGTGTACCTATGTGGGTGAAGTGTGAAGTAAGTATGGGTATGAGAATGTGTGTTAATAAAGTGATTTAGTTAACTATGTGAATGTAATACTGTAGTCAAAGCCGATTTCATTACTTGAGACTTACTAAGCTTTAAATGCTTACCCGGTTGCTTTGGCTCTCTGTTTTATAGATTTTGCTCGTTAGCTATCGGATTCGGGATCAGCGAAGTCGAAGTCATCTACACTATCAAGCTCTTTGGTACTCTTTTAGTTGAACTCTGGATATGGCATGTATAGGACTACCCCCTATTGTTTAAGTTCTTTTGTGATGTATGTGTGTAAAGCCATGCGAAAATGGCTTGTAAAAGTGGAGTATGGCATTAGACCATTTGTGTGTATGTATGTATATATATGGTTTCATGATGTGACTATGGTTTGAAATGGAAGTGTTGGGCTAATGATCAGCCATTGGAATGGCTAAATATGATCACATGTGGACCTATGTAGGGCAAAATCCTAGTTGGTCCATGGTGACCACAAAATAGGTAAAGTTTATCTTGAAAACAGATTTTGACAGCAACAGTGGTGTAGAATTGAAAAATCACATAAATTCGTAGGAGTGGAATTAAATAGTGAATAAATTATGTAATCAAACCTTGATGAATCTACTTTCATATGGAAGTAACGAAACAATTATAGGAACAGTACAGAAAGAGATATTCCGGTTCTTGTGGAACAGGGCCAGAACAGTTTCTGGATTCACTGTTCCGCCTTTGGAAATTCACTATAAATTGACCAGAGATAATTAGGGGTCATACCATATATGTATGGATTCCTCTCTGAGTCTAGTTTCCATAGAAACAAACGGCATCAGTATTGAAGCTCTGTGCAGAGAGATATCCCAGTCGTAATGGGAAAAGGTCAGTGTAGTCGACCCCTGTAACATGGGAGACTTTGACTAATAAACTGTACTAGTTGGCCCAACCAAAAATTCTAGAAAAAAATCCATAGGTGGGGACATGAGTCTAGCTTCAGGGAAAAATCACAAAACTGATTTTTGAGTTGTGAAACTCAAGATATGATTTTTGAAGCGACTAGTACTCAGACTGGGCAGTGTCTGGAAAATTTTTTTTTTTTAAGTTTGTTAACATCTCGTGTCCGACTCCGGTGTCGGTCTCGGGTTCGGGGTGTTACAATTTAGTGGTATCAGAGCTACGGTTTAGTCGATTCTAGGACTACCGTAATGTGTTGGGGTCTAGCTATACATGCCATTTTATGTGATTAATTGATAGTGTGGTGATTTCTGACATTTGCAAATGTGTTTATTTATAGTAATGGATCCCGATCCCAACCGAGCGGTAGCTGATGATCTTGAGAGTGTAGCGCCTGCTCCCGCACAAGGGACAGCGCCGGTGGACTCTCAACCTAATGCGAGTAACCCGAACGATGAAGCTAGACAAGCTTTCTATAGCGTGATGAATGATTGGTTCAACCAATACATTCGAACTAATACGGCTGTTCCACAACCCCCATTCCCGACAAACACCACCCCCGCACCTACAATACCTCCGGTAACTGACCAAATAAGGTCAAATAAGCCCCCAGTTGACCGAATCCGAAAACATGGGGCTACTGAATTTAAAGCTACGGATAGCGACGATGCCGAGCAAGCTGAATTCTGGTTGGACAACACTATCCGGGTACTAGATGAGCTATCTTGTACACCCGATGAATGCCTAAAGTGTGCTATCTCCTTGCTACGTGATTCTGCCTACTATTGGTGGAGTACTCTGACTTCTGTTGTGCCCCGGGAGCAAGTAACTTGGGAGTTTTTCCAAACTGAGTTTCGGAAAAAGTATATCAGTCAGAGATTTGTTGATCAAAAACGGAAGGAATTTCTCGAGCTTAAGCAAGGTTCTATGTCAGTTACTGATTACGAGCGAAAATTTGTTAGACTTAGTAGATACGCTCGGGAATGTGTTTCGTCCGAGGCTGTTATGTGTAAACGCTTCGAAGATGGGCTGAATGAAGATATAAAAATGTTCGTTGGCATTCTTGAGATACGAGAGTTCGTAGTACTTGTCGAGCGAGCTTGTAAAGCCGAAGAGCTTAGAAAGGAAAAACAAAAAGTTGATGTGGGAACCGGGGAGTTTCGTAAAAGATTCTCGGGAAAGTCTCATCAACAGGCATCGAAGAAATTTCGAGATGATGTGGGCCGGTCTAAAAGCACTTCGGGCCTTTTTAGACGAGATCGTGATCGACCCCCTGTGGGTACACGAGGCACTTCAGTCGCCAGTGTTGGGAATGAACGTCGAGGCCGAACGGAATGTCGACATTGCGGTAAATGGCATTTGGGGAGTTGTAGATTCCATGACCGCTCCTGTTACAAGTGTGGATCAGTGGACCACTTCATTAAAGATTGCCCGAGGCTGTCTGAACAGAATGTAAATCAGAGTGGGAGACCGGGTGCTACCACTGCTCGAGGTAGATCATCTAGAAATATGGGCAATGCTAGTGGTGGTCAGAGAGGATCTAGAGATGCTACGACCGGATCCGAGGCTCGTGCACCTGCTAGAGCATATGCTATACGTGCCCGCGAGGATGCTTCATCGCCTGATGTTATTACCGGTACTTTTACTCTCTTTGATACTAACGTAATTGCTTTGATTGACCCCGGTTCTACTCATTCTTACATATGTGAAACCTTAGCATCCAGTAAGACTTTACCTATTGAGTCTACTGAGTTTGTAATTCGGGTGTCAAATCCCTTGGGTCGTTACGTGCTTGTCGACAAAGTGTGTAAGAAATGTCCCCTAGCAATTCGAGGTTCCTGTTTTCCAGCGGACTTGATGCTTTTGCCGTTTGATGAATTTGATGTTATCCTTGGGTTGGATTGGTTGACCGTGCATGATGCGGTTGTGAATTGCAAGAGCAAGACTATTGATTTGAGGTGCGCAAATAACGAAGTAGTCCGAATTAAGTCCGCGGACTTGGAGGGGATACCAGCTGTAATATCAGCAATGTTGGCACAGAAATATGTGAGAAAAGGGTGCGAAGCATACCTTGCATATGTGCTTGATGACAAAGAATTAGAAAAGAAACCCGAATCTGTGCCGGTGGTTTGTGAATACCCGGATGTTTTTCCTGAAGAATTGCCGGGTTTACCACCTGTTCGGGAGATAGAGTTTGGTATTGAGCTTATACCTGGGACTACGCCGATTTCGATAGCTCCGTATCGTATGGCACCAACTGAGTTAAAAGAGTTGAAAGCTCAGCTGCAAGAATTGACAGATAGAGGTTTCGCTCGGCCAAGTTTCTCACCTTGGGGTGCACCCGTATTGTTCGTGAAAAAGAAGGACGGAACCATGAGGTTGTGCATTGACTATCGTCAACTGAATAAAGTGACGATAAAGAATAAATACCCACTACCACGTATCGATGATTTGTTTGATCAACTAAAGGGGCCTCAGTGTTCTCAAAAATAGATTTGAGATCGGGTTATTATCAGTTGCGGATTCGAGATTCAGACGTACCAAAACTGCTTTCAGAACGAGGTACGGTCACTACGAATTCTTAGTGATGCCGTTTGGGCTCACTAATGCCCGGCAGTATTTATGGATTTGATGAATCGGATCTTCAGACCATATTTGGATCGGTTCGTAGTTGTGTTCATTGATGACATCTTGGTCTATTCAAGAGATGAGACCGAACATGCTGAGCACCTGAGACTAGTGTTGCAAATTTTACGGGATAGGCAGTTATATGCTAAGTTCAGTAAGTGTGAGTTCTGGTTAAGAGAGGTTAGCTTCTTGGGTCATGTGGTATCCGCGTCGGGTATTCGAGTTGACCCGAACAAAATTTCAGCCATACTTGACTGGAAACCTCCGAGAAATGTTACTGAAGTTCGGAGCTTTTTGGGGCTCGCCGGTTATTACCGACGATTTGTGAAAGGTTTCTCGATGATAGCCACACCAATGACGAAGCTACTTCAAAAGGATGTTAAGTTCGAGTGGACGGAGAAATGTCAGAAAAGTTTCGACCAACTGAAAACTCATTTGACTGAAGCTCCAATTTTGGTGCAACCCGAATCGGGTAAAGAGTTTGTCATCTATAGTGACGCATCCCTACTTGGGTTGGGTTGCGTATTGATGCAAGAAGGTCGAGTCGTGGCCTATGCGTCGAGACAATTGAAGCCACACGAGAGGAATTATCCGACCCATGACCTCGAACTAGCTGCCATCGTATTTGCTTTAAAAATATGGCGACATTATCTGTTTGGTGAGAAGTGCCATGTATTTTCGGACCACAAAAGTCTCAAATATTTGATGACTCAACGAGACTTGAATCTGCGACAAAGACGTTGGCTTGAGTTGTTGAAAGATTACGAGCTTGTCATTGATTACCACCCGGGAAAGGCTAACGTGGTTGCGGACGCCTTAAGCCGGAAGTCATTGTTTGCTTTGCGAGCGATGAACGTGCATTTGTCTGTTCTACCAGACAATGTGTTAGTAGCTGAATTAAAAGCTAAACCATTATTGACTCACCAAATTCGTGAAGCTCAGAAAGTCGATGATGAATTGGTTGCAAAACGGCTGAGTGTTTTCCGAACGAGGGATCAGAGTTTCAAATTGACGATGATAATTGTTTGAGGTTCAGAAATCGGTTGTGTGTTCCAAGGAATTCGGAACTCATTTCGATGATTCTGAACGAAGCCCATTGTAGCCGAATGTCAATTCACCCGGGAGTACGAAAATGTACAACGATTTGAAACGTCAATTTTGGTGGCATGGTATGAAACGGGACATCTCCGACTTTGTTTCGAGATGTTTAATATGTCAACAAGTGAAAGCGGAACATCAAGTGCCTTCAGGATTACTCCAGCCGATCATGATACCGAGTGGAAATGGGATCGAGTCGCAATGGACTTTGTGTCCGGACTGCCTTGTCAGCAAGTAAGAAGGATGCGATATGGTTTTGTCGATAGACTAACTAAGTCGTCACTTTATCCCGTGGTACGGATTTTCATTAGATAACTAGTGAATTGTATGTTCTCAGATTGTGAGATACACGGTACGATTTCTATTGTGTCGGATAGAGATCGAGATTCACCTCGCGATTTGGAAGAAATTGCAAAGCTTTGGTACCAAGCTGCATTTTAGCACCGCTTTTCATCCACAAACAGATGGTCAATCCGAGCGGATAATTCAAATACTTGAGGATATGTTGAGATGTTGCATCCTCGAGTTCAGTAGTTCATGGGAACGGTATTTACCTTTGATTGAATTCGCTTACAACAATAGTTTTCAATCAAGTATTAAGATGGCACCTTACGAGGCTTTGTACGGTCGTAAATGCCGTACACCATTGTTTTGGACCGAGCTCGGTGAAAGCAAAATTTTCGGAGTTGATTTGATTAGAGATGCGGAACAGAAAGTAAAGGTAATCCGTGAAAGTCTGAAGATAGCCACGGATCGTCAGAAGTCGTACGCAGATTTGAAACGAAAAGACATCGAGTATCAGGTGGGAGACAAAGTGTTCCTTAAGGTTTCACCTTGGAAAAAGATACTCAGGTTGGCCGTAAGGGCAAGTTGAGCCCAAGATTCATTGGGCCGTATGAAATATCCGAAAGAATTGGTCCAGTGGCATATAGATTGATTTTACCCCCTGAACTTGAAAGGATTCACAATGTTTTTCATGTTTCGATGCTTCGACGTTATAGATCCGATCCGTCACATGTGATTAATCCCTCGGAAGTTGAAATTCGATCTGACTTGAGTTATGAAGAAGAACCAATTCGCATCCTAGCTCGTGAAGTGAAAGAGTTGCGAAACAGAAGGGTTCCGTTAGTTAAGGTGTTATGGCTCAAACACGGGATCGAGGAAGCTACTTGGGAAACTGAGAGCTCGATGAAAGAACGATACCCAAACCTATTCACCGGTGAGTTTTTCGGGGACGAAAATTTCTTAAGTGGGGGAGAGTTGTGACAGCCCTAAATTGACCCTAGTCGGGAAGTGGTTTCGGGACCACAAAACCGAGTTAAGAAAATAATTAAAAGTTATATTCTGTGTTTATGAAGTGAGTAAATGCATGTGTGAAAGTTTCATGCATTAATTTGATCATCTTTATGTGAATCTTTTTTTTATGGACTTATATGAAACTTTGTTGGAAAGTGAGAGGCTAATTTACAATGGTCTAATAGTACATGCATTGAAAGGAAGGGTTTTGCATGTCAATTACCCATGATAAACATGGTGGCCGGCCAAGGAAGGAATATGCTCCACTAATTCAAAATTAAAATAATTTGTATTAACAAGGATTTAATAATTGATATTAAGGAATTATAGTATGGAAGGAATAATATAATGAGAAGTGGGAGGAGAAACCAAAGTGACTCATCCTTACTCCTCCATTGCGAAACTAGAAGAAAGAAAGAAGAAAAACTCTTGTTGAATTTCGGCTAAGGTGTTTGATACAAAAAGGTATGTTTTATGCACTCTTGAAAATGTATGCATAATTTGGAGGTTTGGTTTAAAAGCTACTTGAATCTTGGATTGAAGTTAGGTTATTATGAGGGTTGAATTTCGGCCTAGGAGCTTAAAATTTTAGTAGAAGTTGATGACATAGATGGATAGTTAGGTTGGATGTGTTAAATTGTTAAGTGTTCTAGCTTGAAAGTTAGGTTAATATGGCTTATGGGGTTGCCGAATCTAGTTTAGAGAGAAAGAAAAATATATGTATTCGGATGTGCTTCAAGGAATGACATAGGGTAGCTAGAGTCTAAGAACTTTCGGTCAAGGACTATTGTGTGAGCAAATTCGGTATAGAGGTTTAATTGTTAAGTGCATTGTGTTCAATGTTAAGAATGGGTAGTAGCTAATTAAAGTTAAGAAGGCTGGAATTTCTTTTAAGGGAGGTGTGACCTTAACATGAACAAAATAGAATCAGCCTTAAGCTTGACTAAATGGTTGGTTATTATTAGTTTAGAAAAACCTATATGAAATGGTTGATATATGGTGAATGGTAGTACTCTACTTGGGACAGCATAGTAAGGTGATTTCGAAAATCGCATAATTGTAGGTTGAATTAGAAGCTGAGTGAATTATGTCATTAAGCTTCAAGGTCTATTTTCTTACAAAAGAAACTATAGAAACAAAGGAGTTACCGATCTAGAGATATTTGAAGTATTATGGGGCTGAGTCAAAATGACTGCCGGATTCCCTGTTCTGTTTTAGAAAATCATTATAAATTGTACAAAAATGATTATAAGATAAATTTATATGCTTAACTCCTTAATGAGTCTAGTTCAAATGAGATTAAATACAACACACTTGGAATTCTGTAAAGTGAGAAATTGGATTCGTAGTGAGAGTGGTCAGAATAGTCAAACAGTGAAATAGGGGAAACTTTAAGAAAAATCTGGTATTGATTGGCCAAGCCTAAAATTCTGAAAATTTTATGGATGGAAGATATACGAGTCTATATTCAGGGAAAATTAACGGCAAGTGATTTGGAGTTAGTAGCTCCAGTTATAAGTAATTTAGTAACTACTGCTCAGGAAAACAGCTCGTAGTGAATATGAGATTTTGTGTAAACATTAATGAAAGTTTGCCGATGAATTATTTATTGATTAATATAAAGCTGCTATAATCTATGTGTGTGAAAGTCGGATCAATATATATAATATTATTCGGAAAGTAATATTTGAATAGTCGATTAATGACTATTTTAATTTTTGTTGAACTTAAGCTCAAGAGCAAAGGGGAACTAGATCCGATAAAGGGAAGGAAAAAGTAATTGAATAGCCGTTGAAGTCGTTCGACGACATTTGAGGTAAGTCTTCGAGTAATGACCCTACTTGAATTATATTGAAATGATTAGTCATATTATGACGATAGTCGAATGTGCATAGAGACTATGTTATAAAGCCAATTGAAATTATGCTCTTTGTGTGTGGCTATTAGCCGAAATTTGAAAGATTAATAAATGTTTTGTTTGAGCCTTAGTAACGAAGAAATGATATGGATGTGTTATGATTATTGATATATGTGTGCATGAGCATTGGAATATATCCCGGGCTAAGACCGGGCAATTATGCGAGTTGATATATCCGGGCTATAGGACCCGGAAGGCAATTATGCGAGTTGATATATCCGGGCTAGGACCCGAAGGCAATTATGCGAGTTGATATATCCGGGCTAGGACCCGAAGGCAATTATGCGAGTTGATATATCCGGGCTATGACCCGAAGCAATTATGCGAGTTGATATATCCGGGCTAGGACCGAAGGCAATTATGCGAGTTGATATATCCGGGCTAAGACCCGAAGGCAATTATGCGAGTTGATATGCGGCTAAGACCCGAAGGCAATTTTGCGGTTTTGGAAATCCGAGTTGTTAATGTCATTTGTGCTTAAATTAATTAATAATTATGCTAAGACCGAAGGCCAATATGGTGTTTGCATTG